>NW_007256164.1:157655-191741 GCF_000164805.1 Carlito syrichta | reverse complement strand
CGGTGGCCGGGAGCAGCCACTGCACTCCAGTCTGGGCGACAGAGTGAGACTCCAACTCAAAAAATAAATAAATAAATAAATAAAAATAAATAAAATAAAATAACTAGCTTCTAATATTGTCCTTTAGCCTGAGTGTTTTTTGGTGAAATTGCTTGCTATTATATGTTTAAAATAGACAGGAATGAAGTGGCTTAAATACATTAAAATTATACAAACTCTTGGAGTCAAGTGTCTTGGGCAGGCTTAGGAAATACCCTCAAAGACAGATCAGAATCCCACCTAGGGCTCACTTCCTCTCCCAGCTCTGCCCAGTTTTACCATCTTTTGAGCCTCCCATCACAGCCCTAATCAGAGGAGGTCAGAGTATTTGGTGCCTGCTCCTAGTGTTTCCCCAGAGCTTGTGCTTTCAATTTTCCCAAGCCCGAAAGCAGATAAAAGGTGAAAAAAGTATTTGTGTTGTGATAGGAATGTTGGGTGTGAGGGACCCTGTGTGCTGGGCCTGCTTTCTGTAGCTGAGTGCTGCTGACTGTGGGTCCAGGTGAAGTGACATCATTCACAGGAGACCTATTATTATTTTTATTTTTTTATTTTTTTGAGTTGGAATCTCACACTTGTTGCCCAGGCTGGAGTGCAGTGGCACGTTCATGGCCACTGCAGCCTCAACCTGCTGGACTCGAGCAGTCCTTCTGCCTCAGCCTTGGGAGACCTGTTTTAAAAGCCCATTCAGAGACTGGGTACAGTGGCTCACTCCTATAAGCACTTTGAGAAGCTGAGGTGAGAGAATTGCCTGAACCCACGGGTTTGAGACTAGCCTGGGCAACTTGGCGAGACCTCATTTCTACAATAAACCAAAATAGTAGCAGGACGTGGTGGTGTGTGCCTGTAGTTCTAGCTATTAGGAAGGCTTAAGTGGAAGGATTGCCTGAGCCCAGCAGGTCAAGGCTGTGGTGGCCATGAGCGTGCCACTGTGCTCCAGTCTGGATGACAGAATGAGACTCCAAAGAAAAAAAAGAAAGAAAGAAAGAAAAAAAGCCCATTCAGGAACCCCTTAAAACCTACAGGATCACAGTTTCTTAGAATAAGACCCAAAATATTAAAAAGATTTGTGCCCAAATTAAAGCTTTAGAGTCAAGGCTTTCCTAAGTGCTTCTCAGCCCAGGCTTCTGAATAGTACCACCTGGCCTGTTTAAACAAATATCGTCTGTGTGAAAGCATCCATGTTGTGTTAATCACTTGCCCCTATATGATTCTAAAATGGGGTCTGAGTCCCGCAGAAGGGCTCCCAGTTACAATTTTGAAAATATTTAGATATAATAAAAGTGTAGTTTCTACATTTTATTTAAATCGCCAATTTTTTTTTTTTTTGCTTCCTAAACAATTGAAATAATAGCAGAATAATGTAATCTAGAACATTATCTGCTGGATATGGTGGCTCATGCCTATAATCCAAGCACTTTGGGAGATGGATTGCCTGAGCTCTGGAGTTCCAGACCAACCTGGGTAACTTGGCAAGACCTCATCTCTACAATATTTAAAAAAAACATTAACTGTGCATGGTGGCAGGCACCTATGGTTCCAGCTACTTGGGAGGCTGAGACAAAAGGATCACCTGAGCCCAGCAGGTTGAGGCTGTGGTAGCCATGAGTGTGCCACTGCACTCCAGCCTGGGCGACATAGTGAGACTCCTATTCAAGGAAAAAAAAAAACATTATCCAGAGTTGTTTTATAAAAAACTTATAAAAACACATCTTCTTAATTTCTGTCTTACATTTTTGCATTTTAATTTCTCCAAAAAGTTTTTATATAGTTTATATTAAGAACCTCTAAAACTTGCTGGACCTTCCATTGCATATAATATTGCTTACTGTTTTATTAGGACTGATTTGTGCTAAAGGACTTACAGTGCACAACGTTGACCCAAGACTCTGATCGTATAGAAGGGCTGGGTCATCTCTTCCTCACATTGGATGAGAAGAATGACCTGCAGGGAGCAACCACACTGAAAGACAAAGTATCCTCTGCACATGTGTAAGCTCCAGGCTCCAGGAAGACACAGCAAGGCCACATCTTCTCTTCCACCACTGCAGATTTTATTTATAGTGCATTTCCATATATGTCTTACTCTATTTATTTTTACTTATTTATTTATTTATTTATTTATTTTTGAGTTGGAGTCTCACTCTGTCGTCCAGACTGGAGTGCAGTGGCCGCTTCCGGCCACCGCAGCCTCAACCTGCTGGGCTCCGGCGATCCTTCCGCCTCAGCCTTCCGAGTAGCCGGAATTACAGGCGTACGCTACCACGCCTGGCTGATTTTTTTATTTATTGTAGAGATGAGGTCTCGCTGCCCAGGTGGGTCTCGAACCCGCGGGCTCAGGCAATCCACTCACCTCAGCCTCCCAAAGGCACGGGATTACAGGCTGAGCCACCAAGCCCGGCTTTACTTATTTATTTTTTGAGTTGGAGTCTCACTCCATCGCCCAGGCTGGAGTGCGGTAGCACACTCACGGCCACCCCAGTGTTGACTTGCTGAGCTCCGGCGATCCTTCTGCCTCAGCCTTCCAAGTAGCTGGAACTACAGACACACACCACCACGCCTGGCTACTTTTTTATTTATTGTAGAGACAATGTCTTGCCAAGTTGCCTGGACTGGTCTCGAACCCATAGGCTCAGGCAGTCTACTCGTCTCAACCTTCCAAAGTGCTGGGATTACAGGCTAAGTCACCTAGTCTGGCCTAGTCTGTTTTTAAAGTCATCACCATACTATTTTACTTTCCCAGTTCATATTACATATGATGTCACCCTATTTTTTGTTTCAGACTTTTTATGGATTTTTAACTTATTCTTTGAAAGAAAATTTCTATATTCTGAACACAAACACAGGATATCTATGTTGGTATTAAAAAAACTCACTTTATAAGCAGATGAGGGGATTATTGATTTAATGATACTGTCAGTGCTTTTCCCAAACATGTAGCGTAATTATTTTACTTGTACAAATTTTCATGTGTTTCAGAAATACTTTATACTAATTCCTTGTTAATTGGATATTTTAAAAAACTGATTTTCTGTAGGAGCCTCACAATATCTTTTTTAATTCATAAATTTCATAAGAGATTCACATTAACTCTGTTAATGTGACTAATCGTATTAATGGATTGCCAAATGCTGAATCTCTATATTCCTAGCTTAAAGGGTACTCCATCATGGCATAACATTTTGATGTACTGACACAATGCTTCTAATAATCTTTACATTTACATCCAAATATCCTATATGTCTGTAGTATTCTATACCCCTGAAGCCTGGCAAAGTTGTCATATGGTCCTTGTGAACCCTTCCTAAAGCCTGCTTGGTAGAGTGCTTTATATCTCATGAATGGTTTATGGGTTATTGGTAGAATTTCATTATTAGTAGAATTTCCCGCTGGATTATGTGAACTTGGTGCTTTTTTTGCATTTGAGGGGGCTCTTTTGTAAACATCCCACGTCTATTGATATTGCTTAGTGCAGAATCTCTAAGAGGAAAATGTTGATATATTCCTAGAATACATATTAAGTAAATTTGCTTGTAAATTTGTACTGCATAAGTTTCTCTGAATTTTTCACATCAGTACTTCAAACTTTTTTTTTCTTTTTTTTCCAGTCGGAGTCTTACTCTGTTGCCCAGGCTGGAGGGCAGTGGCATGCTCATAGCCACTGCATCCTTGACTTGTTGAACTCAGGCGATCTTTCCACCTCGGTCTTCCAAGTAGCTGGGACTATAGGTGTGCGCCACCATGCCCAGATAATTTTTTGTTGTGGAGATGAGGTCTCGCCAAGTTGCCCAAGCAAGTTTCAAACTGGTGGACTCCCACAGTCTTCTCTCCTTGGCCTCCAAAGTGTGAGCCACTGTCCCGGGCCAAATTTTTTTTTTTTTACAGTGTAACCTACTTTGATCTGTCTTTCTCCCTTTGTGTGATCCCATTCCTCCATTCATAATTAAATGACACTTTGGCTCAGGAATTTGGAATTAACAGAACATTAGATTTTCAGGATTATGTCTCGGAAGCAGAGAATCCAGTCAGCTCCTTATTTCTCAGTCGTCAGCACTTCTCCCTCCTTGTTGGCCCTGAAACAAAGAACCTCTTCCAAACAGTGTCCTCTCTCAAGAAGCTTGCTAGAAAGCTATTACTGTTCCTGGTAACTGTTATGTGGGTCAAGATATTTTTGAAATTATCTTTAGCTTGCTATGTGTACAGTGTCACTGTTGCTACAGGAGAAATAATCATTGCCATTTTGTGGGAAAGTGAGGACACAGGACCATGTGATGGTCTGATGTAATGATGACTGCTTGCCCTCACAGCCAATAGAATACAGAGGCAAAAAACCGGGAGAGAGACATTTATTTTGAAATCAGATTTCAGGGAGACACGTAAGTATATTGACCAGAGTCCCCTTACACAGTTATAGTTAGTATTTTTAGTTAAAAACCCAGGCAAAGTCCTATCAATCTTAGCTGTTGATTAATATCAGCTATGAGTCTTGTGACCATGACTCAGAGTCCTGTTCAATCTGCATTTAACTCCCCACATATTCCAGAACTCAGATGTTATGTCAGTCTTGTCATTCTTTTTTTTTTTTTTTTTTTTTGAGTTGGAGTCTCACTCTGTCGTCCACACTGGAGTGCAGTGGCCGCTCCTGGCCACTGCAACCTCGACCTGCTGGACTCCAGCGATCCTTCCACCTCAGTCCTCCAAGTAGCTGGAACTACAGGCGCGCACTACCACGCCCGGCTAATTTTTGATTTATTGTAGAGATGAGGTGTCACCAAGTTGCCCAGGCAGGTCTCGAACCCGTGGGCTCAGGCAATCCACTCACTTTAGCCTCCCAAAGCACTGGGTTTACAGGCTGAGCCACCAAGCCCAGCAGTCTTGTCATTCTTTAAGCTCACGAGTTCTTACATGTTCTTTGAACAATTTATGGCTGTGGACTCTGCCTGCAGTCTATCATGGTATGTTACACAGGGAGATCTAGTTTACAAGACTCAGTGACTCAACTGAAACATACTCAGTAAATGTTCAAACGTATAATGTATAAAGGCTAGAAAAAAATAATTATATATATATGTATATATATATATATATATATATATATTTTTTTTTTTTTTTTTTTTTGTGGTGGAGTCTTACTTCGTCACCCAGGCTGGAGTGCAGTGGCACACTCATGGCCACCCCAGCATCAACCTGCTGGACTCCCATGATCCATCTGCCTCAGCCTTCCAAACAGACAGAACTACAGGCATGCGCCACCATGCCCAGCTAATTTTTTGATTTATTGTAGAGATGAGGTCTCAATAAGTTGCCTTCACTGGTCTCAAACCCATAGGCTCAGGCAGTTCACCTGCCTCGGCCTCCCAAAGTGCTGGGATGACAGGCTTAAAAAATAATTACATATCTTAAAAGAAGAACAGACACATTCCTAGAGTTTAGGGAGTTTATGTTTCCTTTTCTGGGCCCTGGGAGGACATTCCTAGGGGGTCTTAGCAGATGCCCTCCACCTCCTGGCTGTTGAGTAGTCTGGCTTGTGATGACTTTCTCCCTGGCAAAAACCAACTATTGGATAAGGTGGCACTTCAAACTTGTCTGGAAGACTAGGCAAGCAAAGCAAAGGGATGCTAAATTCCAAGGGAAAAAAAATGTATCTTTTAGATTCAAGTGGCTTTTATATGACTTAGCTATAAGAAAGTTTCCTTAAAATAAAAAATTAATTATGGTAACCCTGATTGTCCTGTCACAACGGGATTAGTGGGGGTAATGCAGCACCCATGCCTGTAATGATGTAAGTGGTGTAACCCACGGGATCAACTCATTCTGTGGTAACAGTAAGTGTGGCATATCATCCAGCTCGGGCCATCTATATGCTGAATGGAGACCATGGCTGTGGTGATAGAAAGCATTATTTGTGCAGTTGTGATAAGACTGTCTCCCTCATAAAGTCAGCAAGAAAAGTAACGTGACATTAGGCTTTTGTGTTAGAAAAAGAAAAAGTCATGATCTACAGTTTTTGGAGATGAATTATTTTGTTGATACTTTCTTTGCTAGAAAATACTCTATTTTTTCAGACTGCGTGAAGGACAAAAAACATGTTCTCATGCCATTCCCAGACTTAGTGTTCATGTTAGTACTATTTAAACTGAGTCAATGTGCAACTCTCTTTACATGTAGTTTTCCTTTTGCATAACAGAGTTATGCTTTAGGATATTTAACAGTTCTGGGCTCGATGGCTCAGCCTGTAATCCCACGCCTTTGGGAGGCTGAGGTGAGTGGATTGCCTGAGCCCACGGGTTCGAGACCTGCCTGGGCAGCGAGACCTCATCTCTACAATAAATCAAAAAATTAGCTGGGCATGGTAGCACATACCTGTAGTTCCGGCTACTCTGAAGGCTGAGGTGGAAGGATCGCCGGACCCCAGCAGGTGAGGCTGTGGTGGCCGGGAATGACCACTGCACTCCAGTCTGGGCGACCGAGTGAGACTCCAACTCAAAAAAAACCAAAAAACAATTCTGTATTTGAAATAATTTCATTTGATTTTGTCTATTCACAAGCACTAATTTTCTTTCACTACTAAAGGAAATTTAGTGTATCCCTTGCAACATTGGACCTCCTCCTTCTGTTTCCTGTCCCTTTGCCACGCACACAGTTCTTCCATCACGTGCTCCTTCTCTGGATAAGAGAGAAAAGTCTCCTTTTAGTTCCAACAGGAAATCATCTGTGCATTCAGTACATCCCATTTGGTCTTAAATGGTTATTATTCATTTATTTATTTATTTTTGGAGTCTCTGTTGCCCAGGCTGGAGTGCGGTGGCACGCTCATGGCCACCACAGCCTCGTCCTCATGGGCTCAGGTGATCCTTCCGCCTCAGCTTTCCGAGTAGCTGGAACTACAGGCGTGCGCCACCTCGCCCGACTAATTTTTTGATTTGTTGCAGAGATGAGGTCTCACCAAGTTGCCCAGGCTGGTCACGAACCCCTGGACTCAGTCCTCTCTCCTCCGCCTCCCAAAGTGCTGGGATTACAGGTTTGAGCCACCACACCTGGCCTGATTATTATTTTTAGGTTGTACTAAAAGCAGCCCACCTGTCTTTCCTGGATCTCTGAATCACTGTAGATTATACATATATGCCTATAAGATAAGCAGTTGCGTTTACATAAAAAACTGCTACAATCACAGTTGGAAAAAATATATGATTCTTTTAAAAAGTCGCAAGGTATACAATAACATTGTAAAATATGGGGATCATTTTTAAATGTAAATATTTCTGATGTTGAGACAGCGTAGTAGTAATGTACACTGTCAACTTCTGACATTGCCTCTTATAAGGTGATGACTTTATTTTTGGAATCAGGGTCTCACTCTGTTGCCCAGGCCAGAGTGCAGTGGCATGACTGTGGTTGACCACAGCCTCCACCTCCTGGGCTCAGGTGATCCTTCTGGCTCAGCATCCTGAGTAGCTAGGACTACACCACCACACCTGGCTAATGTCTTATTATAGAGACGAGGTCTTGCCAAGTTGGCCAGGCTTCCCTTGAAATCCTGGGCTCTAGCAGTCCTGTGGTCTCAGTTGCTCAAAGTGCCAGAATTACAGGTGTGAGCTACTACCCTGTCCCAGAAGTGACATTAAAAATGTCATTTAGCCTTCTGGTATCAAAGCTGGGTTGGCCGTGAGTGTGCCACTGTACTCCAGTCTGGGTGATGGAGGGAGACTCCAACTCAAAAAAACAAGTAAATAAAGCACTTCTTAGAATTGTTGTGGAAGTACGTGTAAAACAATAACAGCAGTCTCATAGTAGAGATTCTTGATATAATATGTTATATATTATACACATATAATAATAGAGCTCTTGGAGGAAAGAAAAATCTAACTTAATAAGAATTCATGGATTAACCATAATATGTGGTTAGTCATGAGTTTTATTTACTACAATAAAATGACCCTCATGGTTCTTTGCAGGGTCTTCTCACTCTGAACGAGAATATCAATCTCTGGAAAATGATCAATGGCCTCTAAGGATTTAGCAGCAGAATGATCTTATTTCAGACCATAGTTTGATTCCTGAGAAATTCCCTTCATGAATTAAATTACATAGACTTGATTCTAAGCACTTTACTGTAGCCAACTCTATGGTATCTTCTCTGGAGTCCCACAGGCAATGGCTGCTTTGGGGTTAAATCATCTCCTCAGTGATGTTGGATACAAATTTGTTTTCTGTGTTCCCAGGATAGACAAGGATTTGTACATCAGCACTACCTGCCTCTTAAGCGTCTTCCAGGCCATCACGACCACCCCCATGAACTCCAGGTGGCAGAGCTGACACTACAAGCTCCCAGAAACACTGGGCCCTGCAGCATCCTGTGCTGGATTGTGAACAGGCTGGTAAGCACTATTTTTTCTTAGGAGTGTGACTGGCAAGGGGAATGACAAAAGCTACACAAAAAGAAAGGATTGGAGGCATGGCACAGTGGCTCACGCCTGTATCCCAGGACTTTGGTAGGTTGAGACAACAGGATTACTTGAGGCCAGGAGGTTGAGATTAGCCTGGAAAACAGAGAAAAACCTCACCTTTACAAAAGTAATAGTAAAAATTAGCCAGGCATGGTGGTATGCACCTGTAGTCCCAGCCACTCAGGAAGGTGAGGCAGGAGGATCGCCTGAGTCTAAGAGGTTGAGGCTGTGGAGATATGTAATTTTGCCACTGCACGCCAGCATGAGTGATAGTGAGACTCTGACCCCCCCCCAAAAGGAGCAATAAAGAAAAATCTAGGATACTCTTTTGTATTGGTTATTAATGAAATCACAAGATTACTACATTCAGCATTGCCATCATCCTATAATATTGTGTGTTTGAGACTCATGAACTGGCCCATACAGTCATAAGCAGTACGTCCAACATGGTCACAGGCCAACGTCCCAAGTCTAGATTGACCCAAAGCATCCTTGTCATAGGGAATACCTATGTGTCATTTTACACACTCCCCCCATCTTTTTTTTAAAGATAGGGTTGGAATCTCACTCCCCTAGGCTGAAGTAAAGTGGTGCAATCACAGCTCACCACAGCCCTCGACCTCCTGGGCTCAAGTGATCCTCTCACCTCAGCCTCCCAAGTAGATGTGACTACAGGCACGTGCCGTCATGCCCAGCTAATTTTAAAATTGTTTTGTAGAAAGAGGACTTGCTGTGTTGCCTAGGCTGGCTCAAACTTCTGGGCTCAAGCGAACCTCCCATCTCAGCCTCCTGAGTTGCTGGAACTACAGGGGCCACCAAATCTGGCTAATTTTTAAAAATTTTATGTAGAGATGAGCTGTTACTATGTTTCTCAGGCTGGTCTTGAACTTTTGGGATCAAGTGATCTCTTGCCTTGGCCTTACAATGTTCTGGGATTACAGGCATGAGCCATCACTCCTGGCCCCTCCTCCATCCTAACATTATCTTTGTCTGTGTTTTTAACCCCGGTTTGTGACTGTGACCACCTTAGCACTGACAACTGCTTGTTTCTCCCAGTCAGACTCCTTGCCTTCTTGAGTCATGTCCCCAGGACGTCCAGGCTCAGCTCCGTCTGCTGTGGAAGGAATACACCATCCCCTAAGCTGGTAAGATGGCTCTAGATTTTTTGTGGGCAGTCTTGATTTTTTTAACACTTTACAGTCATTTATTCTTCCCTTACAGAGGTTTACCCATGACTATAAACAGGCACACAACAGCGAGTATGTGAACCATAGACCAAATCTCTGTCCTCAGAAAATTTATCTTGTGGTAAGAATGGCAGGTACAAACTGAACGTGATGAAAATGCTTCTCTAATTTTTCATTCAGTAAATCTTTAACGTTGGGGAGAGGCTGAGGTGGAAGGATTACTAGGCCAGGAGTTTGAGACCAGCATGGACAACATAGTGAACCCTATCACGACAAAAAGAAAAAACAAGCCAGATGAGTTAGTGCCCGCATGCAATCCCAGCTACTCAGGAGGCTGAGGCGGGAGGATTGCCTGATTTAAGGAGGTTGAGGCTGTGGTGAGCTGTGATCATGTCACTGCACTCCAGCCTGAGTGACAGAGTAAATCTCACTCTGTCACTCAGGCTGGAGTGCTGTGGCATGCTCATGGCCACCACAGCTTCGACCTGCTGGGCTCAGGTGATCCTTCTGCCTCAGCCTTCCAAGTAGCTGGAACCATGGACATGGGCCATCATGTTCGACTAATTTTTTTTTTTTTTTTTTTTATTGTAGAGACGAGGTCTCACCATGTTGCTCAGGCTGGTCTCGAACCCCTTCGCTCAGGCAGTCCTCTTGCCTCCACCTCCCAAAGTGCTGGGATTATAGGTGTGAGCCACCACACCTGGCCTCAAAAATTTTTTAATGGAGTAGTTTAGAGATTAGCAATCTTTAAATATTATCTTTTTAAAATCTTGGAAATATAGTTTATTTAGAAAGTAAATTGGAGGGAGAGAGAAAAGTCACCTTCCCAAGGTGGGGGAGGGGGCCACAAGGCTTAGGAAAACATGGCAGCCATCGCACAAAGAGCTACATGGCCAGACGAGAGCTTAGCAAAACAATGGCCAATTAAATATCTTCTAATAATGTAGAGATAAGAAAAATCTTACAGGAGTATACAACTTTAAATCAACTAATTTCAGATGCTCTGAAAATAAATAAAAATGCTCTGAAATTAACTGGCTACAGAAATATAGGCAGAGTTTAATGTCATGTAAAGCATTTAGCGTCCACTATTGAAGAATGTGAAAAGTAAAAGCAGTTGTTTCCCATGATGTGGACTGGGAGGGGGCTTGAGAGAAAATAAGATCTCAGACACAGCATGGCAGGATATCGAAGACCTGGTTTGCCATTTGACCTTCTATCTCAAATTTATAGCTGGAAATGGTGGCTCATACCTGTAATCCCAGTACTTCAGGAGGCCAAGGCACAAGAACTGCTTGAGTTCAGGAGGTTGAGGCCAGTCTGAACAACATAGTGAGACCTTGATCTACAAACAAAAAAAATCCAAAAAATCATGGTGGCACATGCCTATAGCCTCAGCTACCCATGAGGCCGAGTCCGGAGAATTGCCTGAACTCAGGAGATCGATATCATCCTGGGTACATAGCAAGATGTTGTCTCTACAAAAAGCAGTTCTAAATAAATAAATACAATTTAAAATATATAATTTTTTGTGGGAAGAGAGTAGCATATTTTTCAAGCATTTTCAGGTAAAAATTGAAAATGCTTGAGTGGGACAACTTGAGCACAAAAATCACACTGAGATTTTAATTAGAATTTAACTCATAGGAAAATATGAGACATATAAAGAAACCAACTGATTTATGGAACACTTCAAGGGTAGAATATCAAGCAAGAATCTCAATTAGCCTTTCTGGTGAGAGAGGCGGGGTGGACCTTACATTTTGAACTTTGGGAAATGAATCTATGGGGCAGCCAGCATTCATGGTCTGGGGAAGAGCGGAGGACAAAGTGTCTGGGCCTCAAGATTACATCCCATTTCTTAGGGGGTACTTGCTACTTTGATGTGTTCAAGAGAGTTTTTTACAGAATCATTAAAAATGGGCAATTATGGTGAAAAATTAAGCAGATCTTTTGTGAATATAGTTAACAGATAAAATATATTGAAAACTCCCAAATTTCAACAATAAAAGAAACATGCTTGATTTCATTGATATATATTGATCCTTAGCTTTATATCACATTTTCCATCAAGTTTTAATCAGTTAAATAATTTTTTTTTCTTTTGAGTTGGTGTCCCTGTCACCCAGGCTGGAGTGCAGTGGCATGCTCATGGCTTCCGCAGCCTCAACCTGCTGAGTTCAGGTGATCCTTTTGCCTCAGCCTTCCATGTAGCTAGAACTACAGGCCCAAGCCACCACACCTGGCTAATTTTTTATTTATTGTAGACACAAGGTCTTGCCATGTTGTTTAGGCTGGTCTAGAACCTGTGGGCTCAGACAGTCCTCTTGCCTCTGCCTCCCATAGTGCTGGGATTACTGGTGTGAGCCATTGCACCTGGCTATTAAGTAATTTCATCTGAAGAATATTTTAACAGATGTAAAATATTTTAACCAAAGAGATTAGCTTAGCTACTGATTAAGTAGTAGTATTTTTGAAATGTGTTATTAAAAGATTTAAAATATTAAAAATTAGAACTGTGCAATACTCTTAATGAATAATCATATTTTTGCAAAAAAAGATAGAAATTCTCCATGTCAGATTTGCATACCATATTTGATTCGAGAGTATTTAGGTGAAATAAGATAGCAGCAAATTCGGTTACTAGAATGGAAGATGCCTGACTATATGTGCTATGTGTCAACCTCTGGAATTTATTAAAAAAATAGCATAGACTAGGTGCAAATAATGTGTAATAATAAAGTAAAATGTAGGTAATACAATGTAGATAAAAATATAACATGGAATAGAATAAAATTGACCATAACATGCACAAAGTTAGTACAATATTAAGAAAAACGGAAAAGACATACTTAAGCATTAAATTGACAGAAGTTCTCTTAAGCCTTTAGAGGCTGATATAAACAACTTTATAGTAATAAGTTAGAAAATTGAGAGAAAAATATCTTCTGTAACATGTAGACTACCAAAACTGATATAAAAATAATTGGATTCTCAAAAACCAAATAAAGTTTAATTGTTTGAAAGCATTAGCCAAAAGTTCTTGAGTGATGCTTTTTTACACTCTTTGTTTGTTTTTTTTTTGAGTCAGAGTCTCATTCTGTTGCCCAGGGTGGAGTGCAGTGGCATGCTCAACAACCATCGCAGTGTCAGCCTGCTCTACTCAAGTGATCCTTCTGCCTCACCCTTCCAAGTAGCCGGAACTATAGGTACACACTATTACACCTGGTTAATTTTTTTGATATATTGTGGAAAAGAGGTCTACCAAGTTGCCCAGGCTGGTCTTGAACCCCTGGGCTCAGGCAGTCCTCTCATCGTGGCCTCCCAGTGCTGGGATTACAGGCTGAGCTACTGAGTCTGGCCCCAGCTGTTTTTTTTATACTCTTAAGAATTAGATATTCTTATTTTATTTTATTTTTTAGTCAAAGTCTTGCTTTGTCACCCAGGCTAAAGTGCAGTGTCATGTTCATGGCTACTACAGTCTCTACCCCTTAGTCTCCTGAGTAACTGGAACTGCAGGTGCCACATCCTGACTGGCTAATTTTTAGTTTATTATAGAGATGACATTTTACCAATCTGTGTGACTTTTACATACTTTATAACAAAATCTCCAAGGTAAGCCAATGTAATCAATTGATCTGAATATAAATTAGTATATAAGTATACAAAATGACTGCGAATGCTTTACTTTTATAAAAGGAAGTTATACCAGTGCAATAATTAACTTTTATTGTCTAATACATTATAGTTATATCAGACAGGACATTGATTGGATAAATCATTTCATGCCAGTGTGAATTTCTGTAAGTAAACATGCAGACAGAAATACTCTTGTCAGGGAAAATTTTAATAATTACTGATGACAACACATCAGAATACAAGAATAAATGATACAAGTGCCCGGTGAGCACAAGACATACGCTCAAAATCCTTATTCATTAGGGAAATGGACATCATTGTCTCAATGAAATAGTCCTTTACTCCTACTAGTATGGGTGTGTTTAAGAAGACAGATATGGCCTTTGGGAGGCTGAAGTGAGTGGATTGCTTGAGCCTGCAGGTTCGAGACCCACCTGAGCAACTTGGCGAGACCTCATCTCTACAAAAAATCAGCTGGGCGTGGTAGCACATGCCTGTAATTCTGGCTATTCGGAAGGCTGAGACGGAAGGATCGCCGGAGCCCAGCAGGTCGAGGCTGCGGTGGCCAGGAGCAGCCACTGCACTCCAGTCTGGGTGACAGAGTGAGACTCCAACTCAAAAAAAAAAAGAAGACAGATACGAGACCAGGTGTGGTGGTCTGTAATCCCAGCACTTAGGAGGCCAGGGCAAAAGAATTATCTGAGCCCAGGGGTTTGAGACCAGCCTTTGGCTAGCCCTTGTCTCTACACTAAATTAAAAAAAAAAAAAAAAAATTAGCTGGACATGGTGGCATGCCCCTGTAGTTCCAGAGTTCCAGATACTTGGAAGGCTGAGATGGAAGGATCACCTGAGCCCAGCAAGTTGAGGCTGATTTTTGTCCCTGTACTTCAGTCTGGGTGACAGAGTAAGACTCCAACTCCAACTCCACAAAAAAAAAAAAGGAAACTCAGAACCATATAGTGCTGGTGGGGTGGTAAAATGATGCAGTAAATTTAGAGACTATTTTGGCAGTTTCTGTAAAACTAACATAGAGTTACCACATGACCCTCCAACTTCACTACTGAGTATATGCCCCATAGAAATGAAAACGTGTCCACACAGAAACTTGTATGTGAATGTTTCATGGATACATTACTCACTGTTGTCTGCATTGCTAGCTAATTTCTGTAATGCCAAAATATTAGAAGCCTGGGGTGGATGGATCACTTGAGTCCTGGAGTTTAAGACCAACCAGAGCAACATAGCATGACCTCCATCTCTAAAAAAAATTAAAAATTGGCCAGGTATGGTGGTGCTTGTTGCTTCAGCTACTTGGGAGAGCGAGACCCCATCTCAAACAAACACACACACACACACACGCTTGGGGAGCTAAAAAAATTATATGCATTTTAAGTTATCTATGTATTACTTCTAGTTAGCTGTAATCAGAAGTGTCTGGATGTTGATGTTAACCACTTAGAGCATCTCTTGTAATTACAGAAGTCAAGCATGACTTGTGTTCACCTTTTGTTATTGGTATATATTAAATATTACAGTTTTAATAGTTTTGTTTATTTCTTAAAATGTGTAGGGCAACCCCTTCGGGTCCTCTCTCTCTGTGGGAGCTTTTCTGTCCTCTTAATAAATCCTGCTTTAAAAAGAAAATGTGTATGCATTTTTTGACACTCTCTATATATATGAGGTGCCAAAAATAAGTATACACTTTTTAAAAAAAATTTTATTTTATTTTTTGAGTTGGAGTCTCACTCTGTCACCCAAGCACTTTTTTTTTTGAGTTGGAGTCTCACTCCATCGCCCACACTGGAGTGGAGTGGCATGCTTATGGCCACCCCACCAGCTATCCTTCCGCCTCAGCCCTCAAAGTAGCCAGAACCACAGGTGCACACTACCACACCCAGCTAATTTTTTAATTTATTGTAGAGACACGGTCTCACCATGTTGCCCAGGCTGGTCTCACACCCGCGGACTTAGGCAATCCTTTTGCCTCAGCCTCCCAAAGTGCTGGGATTACAGGCTTGAACTACCTCGCCCAGCTTGTATACGCATTTTTTTTTCTGTTGTGTTTTTTTAGAAAGCAGAATTTTATTGAGAGGACAGAAAAGCTCCCACAGCAGGAAGGGGACGTTTTAAGAGATATTATTGACATACTTTTGAAGTTGAATTGAATTATGGTAGCAGTGTGTATTATGGTGTTCACTCAATTGTGCTTCTGACATTTTCTTTGGCTTTCCTGCCTGTTGCATGGTGATGGGAGCATTCATTTGATTAATGCTGTCTTTGAAGTGAACGTCATACTTAAAATGTTGTGTATACATTGATTCAAAACCTAGATAGATGATATAGATAAATAGCATCACTGCCTCAGGAATCATAATAGTACATAACATAATCTAAAAAATAGAAGAATAGGAATCAGAAATTTTGAAATATGTAACTCGAAGGAGAGTTTACTCAGTACAGTGTGAGTGGAAGGAAGAAGAAAAATGGCTAAGGAACAAAACACATTATGCATGTCCATCAGTGATGTAAAACGTACCTAATATTGTGAAAGTGCTCAAAGACAGCATAGGCTAGAGTCAGATGAACTGGATTGGTGACTTACAGACATAGCAGTATTTTGAAAATTGAAGGACACTTTTTTTGTACAATAAGAAATCAAGTGAAAAGTTTGAATTTCTTCAAAAATTGAGTTCAGCCATTAGAGTGACCAGATTTCAATCATGGGCATTTGTAGACCTAAACCAGATCATAGCCAAGTAGACACCAAGGGCATCCCAGAATCTAGTACATCAGGAAGGTTGCTTCTTAACCAGTGAGGGCTGGGCCACAGGGACCCCCGGGGTGGAGCTGAACCCTGGTATCTTAGGAGACCCAGGACAGTTGGAGAATTGAGCTGTGAGAATCAGAGCAGGGGTTGCGGTATCAGCCTGTTAGGAAGCAGACCATACAGCAGGGGCTGGGTGGTGGTAGGTGAGGGAGCAAAGCTTCATCTGTCTTTACAGCTGCTCCCCCGTTGCTCACATTACCGCCTGAGTTCCATTGTCTGTTACATCAGCACCAGCATTAGATTCTCATGGGAGTGCAAAACTTACTGTGAACCGTTTATGAGAGGAATCTAGATTGCATGCTTCTTTTTTTTTTTGAGTTGGAGTCTCACGCTTGCCCAGGCTGGAGTGCAGTGGCACGCTCATGGCCACTGCAGCCTCGACCTGTTGGGCTCAGGTAGGTGATCCTTCCACCTCTGCCTTCCATGAGTCACATGCTTCTTATGAGAGTGTAATGCCTGATGATCTATGGTGGAGCCTAGGCAGTGATGCTATCCATGGAAAGCAGCTGCAAATATAGACTACCATTAGCAGTAAGGTTTGACTGCACTTCCCTCCTCTCCCCCTGCGGTCCATGGAGGTTGAGGTGAGAGACTTGCTTGAGCCCTGAAGTTCAAGACCATCCTTGTCTCAAAAAAAAAAAAAAAAAAATTAGGTGGCCCGGTGGTACACATTTGTAGTCTTAGCTACTGTGAAGGCTGAAGTGGAAGAATCACCTGAACCCAGAAGATTGAGGCTGCAGTGAACTGGGATCCTGCCATCACACTCCAGCCTGGGTGACAGAGTGAAAGTTTGTCTTGTAAATAAAAAGAATAAAAGTAAATCACAAAGATAACAGACTCACTCTCTTCAGAAAGGCGCTGCCCCAAAGGTGGAACACCATCTGTTCCTGAGGGATTGGGTCACCATCTCTGTCTGGTCAGGCCTTAGTTGAGATTCATACTGAAGGCAAACCCTACAAATGTGAAGAATGTGGCAAGGCCTTTCACTCTCCTATGGGATTTGCTGGACATACGAATATCCATATTGGAGAAAAGCCCTAAAACTGTAAAGAATGTGGCAAAGACTTTTGCTCTCATGAGGGATTTGCTCAACATATGAAGACTCATACTGAAGGGAAACCCTTCAAATGTGAAAAATGCAGCAAAGACTTTGCACTTCACTACACATCAGAGAATCCATACTAAAGAGAAACCCTACAAAGGGGGAAAATGTGGCAAAGCCTTTTACTTTCATTCAGTACTTGCGGAACATATGGAGAGAAAGGCTACAAATATAAAGTGACAAAACCTTTCACTCTCACCCAGGACTTGTTCAACATATGAATATCCATACTGGAGATAAACCCTAGGAATGTAAAGAATGTGGCAAAACCTTTAACTGTTACTCCAACTTTTGTCAACATCAGAGAGCTAATACTTGATAAATGCCCTGTACCTGTAAAGACTGAAGAAATATTTATTAAAATATAATCCATAGAGAACTTAGAGAAAGACATATAAAGGGCTGAGTGCAGTGACTCAAGCCTGTAATCCCAGCACTTTGGGTGGTGGTGGGGAGATGATTGCCTGAACTCAGGGATTCAAGACTAGCCAGATCAACATGGTGAGACCTCTTCTCTACAATAAATAAAAAAAATTAGCTGGGCATGATGACACATGTCTGTGGTTCCAGCTACTTGGCCAAGGCAGAAGGATCAACTGAGCCCAGCAGGTCGAGGCTGCAGTGGCCGTGAGATTGCTTGGGCACAGAGTGAGACTCCGACTCAAAAAAAAAACCATATAAAGTAGCATTGCCTTTACTTACAACACAGATCTTTTGAATGTACAAATGTAAAGACTGTCTAAAGCCTTTGACTGTAGCTGACACTTTGTTTGACTTTTGAGAGTTGACATTGAAGTAAACCTTTATAAACTTAATGAATGTGGAATGACCATTGTTCAAAATATATGCCTGAGAAAACACCAGGGTGTTCATACCGAAAAGTTTACAGATGCAATGTATGTGAAAAATTATCATTATTATTATTATTATTATTATTTTGAATTGGAGTCTCACTCTGTCACCCAGACTGGAGTGCAGTGGCCACTCCAGGCCACCGCAGCCTCGACCTGCTGGGCTCCGGCGATCATTCTGCCTCAGCCTTCCAAGTAGCTGGAACTACAGGCGTGCGCTACCACGCCCGGCTCATTTTGATTTAACTGTAGAAATGAGGTCTTGCCAAATTGCCCAGGCGGGTCTCAAACCCGTGGGCTCAGGCAATCCACTCACCTCAGCCTCCCAAAGGTGTGGGATTACAGGCTGAGCCACCGAGCCCGGCTGTGAAAAATTATTTAAACAAAAGTCAAGTTTACATAAATATGAGAGGATTCACACTATAAAGTACTGTGGCACTCATACGTTCAGACAGCAAACTAATAAGTCAAAGTCAAAATAATTAGATGAGTTATTTGCTTACATGTTGAGTGGGTTACAAGACTGATCATTTTTTCTTTTTTTATGGAAGCATAGGTATATACCATGTATACTTTTGTTTTTGCATTGGCAGAATTGAAGATTTTTTGAAAAGCAAATATTGTTGATGTAACAACTCACTTGTTGCTATGCCTTCATTCCTAGTGTTTATGTAAAAGCATGTTGTCAATTGTTGCTGTTACTACTATAATGCTATGATAGGCCTTTTTATACTAGGCGAGTATAATTCCTTAACTTTTCCAGGGTTGTTGAAACACACTAAAGTGTAAGATGCATTAAAAAGTCTAAGTGGTTCCTTGTGACTCATGTTGAGCAGTGAGTCCTGAATGAGATAGGTGCTCAGGGCAACATTTTTTGGCACTGGAATAAAAGACATAGAAACATTGAGAATTTTAAAAATTAATTGTCTTACCAATTGCATAAAAAAAATGAGACCAGTTCATTAATATTCTGATGTATCTAAATAGAGCTCTCTTGACATCTAAGAAAAGATCATTGCTCTCTGAAAAGGTATATGTTGTATATTTATGCTTGATAATAAATAATTAGCTTCAGTTTTGAAAACTGAAGAAAACTGCACTCATATATATCACTCTATAAGAAGAACAGAAATGTTTTTTGAAAGTTTGTAATCAGTTTTTATTTGCAAGCATACAGTGAACTTTGGAATATTTGTTTAGACTGTGCACTTAATTTGTTTTAATAAACAGAATTGTATTAAAACATTAAAGATTGGTGTGCACAGAATGAAGTGTTATCCTGCCACAGGTGTTAACATATCCCATCTTACTTGAGATTGTAGGTAAATAATGATGACCGTCGCTGGGCGCAGTGGCTCAAGCCTGTCATCCCAGCACTTTGGGAGGCCGAGGGGAGAGGATTGCCTGAGTCCAGGGGTTTGAGACGAGCCTGCACAACTTGGTGAGACCTTGTCTTTACAATAAATTTTAAAAATTAACCAGTCATGGTGGCGTGTGCCTTTAGTTCCAGCTATTTGGAAGACTGAGGTGGAAGTATCGCCTTAGCCCGACAGGCCAAGACTGCAGTGGCCATAAGTGTGCCACTGCACTCCAGCCTGGGTGACACAGTGAGACTCCAACTCAAAGAAGTTCTGGATGGGTTTCCCAGCCAAGACTCCAGCCATCAGACATGGGGCATCTTCCTGGACCCAGTGCTTCACCCGTAGCTGGGGACTGGCACACATATTAGCTGTAAGTGGGTGTCAGGGGCTAAACTGAGGCCCCCCAGAATTTACGTGCTGAAGCCCTAACCCAAGGACCTCACATGACTATTTGATGATGGGACCTTTAAAAGGCTAATTGTAGGCTGGGCATGGTGGCTGATGCCTATAATCCCAGCAATTTGGGAGGCTGAGGGGAGAGGATTGCCTGAGCCCACATGTTTGACACCAGCCTGGGGAACTTGGCGAGACCTCATCTCTACAATAAATCACAAATAAGTTGGGTCTCTATAGTAAAAGGAAAGTCGGGCATGGTGGTGGTACCTGTAGTTCCAGCCACTTGGGAGGCTAAGGTTGTGGTGAGCTCTGATTGTACCACTGCACTCCATCCTGGGTGAGAGACCCCCCAACTCAAAAAATAAATAAGAAAAAATTAAAAATGCATTAAAAAATACAAGGTAAAAAAGGAAATGACACAGTCACCCACAGGAAGACACAGAAGATGGCTTCTCCACATCCAAGAGACGGGCCTCGGGAACAACCAGCCCTGAAAATCCTTGACCTCGGCCTTCCAGCCTCCAGGACTGGGAGAGAAGAAAGTCCTGATGTTTAAGCTGCCTGGTGTATGGTGCTGTCATAGTAGTCTTGGCAAACTCACATACAGGTGGCAACTGCACCCATCTCTCCCTCTTGCCCACTCTGTAACTCTATAGGTCCAGGGGCTGGGGTTGTCCTGGGTTGAGGGCAGGCCTGGGTGTGTGAGGTGTCAGGAAAGGAAGGTCCTTTGCTCCTTCCATCATGACCCTTACAAATCTACGGGGTGCTTTTCACACTTTCTATGCACAGGGGACTCTCCATTTCTTTCTTTTTTTTTTTTTTTGGGTTGGAGTCTCACTCTGTCACCCAGACTGGAGTGCAGTGGCCGATCCCGGCCACCGCAGCCCTCACCTGCTGGGCTCTGGCGATCCTTCCACCTCAGCCTTCCAAGTAGCCGGAATTACAGGCATGCGCTACTACAACTGGCTAATTTTTTTGGATTTATTGCAGAGATGAGGTCTTGCTGCCCAGGCAGGTCTCGAACCCGCGGGCTCAGGCAGTCTACTTACCTCAGCCTCCGAAAGGCATGGGATTACAGGCTGAGCCACCGAACCCGGCTTCTTTCTTTCTTTTTTTGTTTTTTTCTCCTTTTTTTCTGTTGGAGTCTTGCTCTGTCTCCCAGACTGGAGTGCAGTAGCTGCTCCCGGCCACCGCAGCCTCTTGCTGGGCTCCGGCGATCCTTCCGCCTCAGCCTTCCGAGTAGCTGGAATTACAGGCATGTGCTACCATGCCTGGCTGATTTTTTTATTTATTGTAGAGATGAGGTCTTGCTGCCCAGGCGGGTCTCGAACCCGCCGGCTCAGGCAATCCACTCACCTCAGCCTCCCAAAGGCGTGGGATTACAGGCTGAGCCACCGAGCCCGGCAGATCTTTTTTTTTTTTTTAATAGCTGGATTCTAACTCTGCTGCCCAGGCTAGAGTGCAGTGGCATAATCAGGGATCACTGCAGCTCTCCTGGGCTCAGGCGATCCTCCTGCCTCAACCTCCCTAGTTGTTGGGACTACAGGCACAGGCCAGCACACCCAGCTCATTTGTTTAAGTTTATTTTAGAGATGAAGCCTTGCTATGTTGCCCAGACAGCTCATTTGTTTAAATTTATTTTAGATACATGGCCTTGCTATGTTGCCCAGCCTGGTTTCAAACCCCTGCTCTCAGGCAATCCTCCCGCTTCTGCCTCCTAAAGTTCTTTTGACTATAGGCGTGAGCCACTCCGCCAGGCTTCCATTTAGGTGTTTTCTATTTTTTCTTTTTTGTGGTTGAAATCTCACTCTATCGCCCAGGCTGGAGTGCAGTGGCATGCTCATGGCCACTGCAGTCGTGGTCTGCTGGGCTCAGGCGATCCTTCTGCCTCAGCCCTTGAAGTAGCTGGAACTACAGGTACGTGCCACCATGCCTGGCTAATTTTTGAGTTTTATGTAGAGACGAGTTGCCCAAGCTGGTTAGGGATAAGGGGACCAGAGGACTAAAAGCACTATCAGGATTAGGGGACAGGGACTAGGGGACCAAGAAACCAGAAACAAGGAACAGCATAAGGGTGACCGGGGATCAGGAGGCCAAGGGACCAGGAAATCGAGGCCAGAGAAGCAGGACACCAAGGGACCAGTGCAATGGAGCAGGTAACCACAGGACAGATGGCAAGGGGTCAGGGGACCCGAAACCAGGGAGAGGGAACAGAGAACCAGGAGACGAAACTAGGGGACAACAGGGCCAGGGGATCAGGGGACTAAATGGAAACCAGAAGACAGGGTACAGGGTAACAAGGGCTCGGGACCAGCAGACAGATCAGAGTCCCATGGGATAGGACAGTGAAACGTGCTCTCCATAACCCATGCGGGCCTGGGGCAGGGGCCCATGGGAGGATAGCAGAAGGAGGGACTCGGGCATTCAGAGGCAACATGACAACACCAAGTGCTGGGGAGAACACGGGGCTGTGGGAACTCTCGTCCATTGCCAGTAGTTCAGTATGGTGCAGCGAGTTTGGGAGACTGTAGGGTCAGGCCTGGTGGGCTAGGCAGGGTCCCGGGAGACCTCCCAGACGCCAAGTCCACCCCGGACATGACCCCGATGAAGGGCAGGCTCGCGGTCACCCTCCCTGCCTAGGCTTTCTCCTGGTCATGGCCTCCCGTGCCCTGCTGGACCGCAGGAGTGGCCTGAAAAGACGCAGCGCTGTTCGGTGAGGGGGGCCCAGGGTGGGAGCAGGATGGAGGGCCTGCCGTCCTGGGCCCGGGCCCAGGTGGACGACGTGGGGCGGAGGCCCTTCCAGGCCTTCTTGGCTTCACGGAGAAGGACACAGGATGGTCTGTCCCCCCCGGTGGGCTCCAGCGCCAAGTCCCCTCCCAAGCCACCCTCTGGGGCAATGCATAGCAGGGCGGTCGTGGGCCCCGCCAGTCCCTCTGGGCCTTTTTCTTCCGTCTCTACTCCAAAAAGGTTCTGCTCACCGGGCGCTGACCTTGGGTTTCCCGGCCATGCCTCAGAAGGGCAGGGGGATGAGGTCCAGACCCCTCCCGGCCCCTGGCCACAGCCTCCCACACCGGCTGGAGGGGGCAGGGGCCGCGACCCACGGACGTCGGGGACATCAGCCCCCGCCCTCACCCCCATGGGGGTGAAGGAGGCTGGAGCGGTCCGGGGCGGGCGCAGAAGCCACCGAGCTGCACAGGGATGGGGTCGGCGAGTCCGTCCGAGGTGGGCCGGGCGGGGAGGAGGTGAGCTCGAGGGCCACACCGTCCCCACTTTCCAGCCGGCTGTGACCTGATGTTCCTCCCTGATGTCACCCCGCGAGGCGACACGGGGGGCAGGAAGTCAACGACCCGCAGGGCTTCCATGGGAGGAGGCGGCGCACTGACCAAGAACCACGGAGGCGAGAGTTCCGAGCATCTCCTGCGAGGGGCGCTCCACCCCAGTCCCGGGGCATGCTGGGATTGCGGTCCTCAGGCGCAGACATCAGCCAGGAGCCAGTCAGACGCCAGAGCTTCCGGCATGCCCTGCGAGGGGCGCACCACTCGAGTCCCGGGGCATGCTGGGATTGCAGTCCTGCAGCCCAGCGACCCAATGACCAGGAGCCTTTTACACGCCTGAGTTTCTAGAATGGACTGTGGGAGGTGCACAACTCCAGTCCTAGGGCATGCTGGGATTGCGGTCCCCGGACCAGGCATCAACCATGAGCCAGTCAGACATCAGAGTTCCCAGCATGCCCTGCGAGGACGCACCACCCCAGTCCTGGGGCATGCTGGGATTGCAGTCCTGCAGCCCAGCGACCCAATGACAAGGAGCCATTGAGAGGCCTGAGTTCCCAGCATGCCCTGTGAGGGGCGCCCCACCCCAGTCCCGGGGCAAGCTGGGGTTGCAGTCCTCCTGCCCAGCAATTCAACCACCAAGAGCCATTCAGACGCCAGAGTTACCAGCATGTCCTGCGAAGCACACATCGCCCTGCTCCTCCCCCGTCCCAAGTTCAGGTGCCGGGAGGAATCTCAGCCTTAAAATCCTACATGCAAAAATCCGCTTTCTTTGCCTCCCACAGCTCCGTCAGAACGCATCGCCTATCACTCAAGACGAGAGGGGTGGGACCTGGAGCTTTATCCAATCAGCGGAAGCTTAGGTTTGCACTGCCCAATCAGACGGGAGCCGGAAGTGAAGGGGCGTCTTCCGGGCTCTGATCGGGCCTTTGTTTTCTGCGCCTACACGGAGGTTGTTGTACCCGCTGCTTTCTGGTGGGGGCCTCCTTCGCTTCAATCTCTGTCGCCCTCTGGCCTGCAGGCCTTGGGAGATCCGTAGGGAGGACGCCGGGATACCCGGAAGCCGGGAGATGGTGAGTGTGCGGGCGGGTGTCCCCAGAGGGGCAAGGGGGATGGACCCGGGTGACGCGGCTGAGGCGGGATCGGCCTCCCTGTCAGCTCTGGGCCTGGACCTGTCACTTTCGGCGGCTCAGCCCAGTCTCCTCGATGCAGGGTGGGGCTGGGCCGGGACCCGGAGATTCTGTCCCTGCGGCGATCTTTCCCGCCGGAGCCCTCCAGGCGGCCTTGAGTTCCGGATTTGCGGGACCCGGCAGGGTCGTGGAGGGGATCCATCCCGCGTGGGGGGCACGTGGGGGTGTCGCGGACGCTGTGGTCCAGCCTTCGTCTCTCTCTCCCCTCCAAGGTTAAACGGCGGCTCCGTCACAGCGTTAAGGAGTCCCCTTGGCCCAACAGCGGGTCGTGAGTCCAGAAACCCCAGCCAGGACTCGTGGTGTGGGGTCCCCGGAGGGGCTGGGGGCGAAGGCTTGGCGAAGGGGCAGGAGCAAGCCGGCCACGGGCAGGGGCTGGTGGGTGACAGCCCCGCAGTCGCTCGATCTGGAATATCCAGGCGGAAATCCCCAGGACAAGTCATCAGGGTCTTTGGCCATTTGTGTCCCCAGGTCCCAACCCCGTTCTGCTCAGCGCAGCACAGTCAGTAAGTCGAGAGATGAAGTTGGAACAAGGGCTGTGACTTCTTTTAGGAGGGGCGTTGAAGATGAGGGGCTGGCATCCTAAAGACCCCTCTTAGTTTGTGTGTTCTTGTTTTGGTTTTTATCCAGGCTGTGGTGACAGAGGGGCCTGAGATCAAGAGATGGTTTAGAACTTCAGACATCTGGGCAACAACAGGAGTCCTGGAAATTTGTAATGTCTGTTTGTCCTTAGTTCGTGGTCTCCTTGTTTTTATTTTGTTTTGAGTGGGACTCTGTCGCCCAGACTGGAGGGCAGTGGAATCCTCACGGCCACCGCAGCCTGGCCCTACTGGGTTTAGGCGATCCTTTCTCAGTCTTCCAAGTAACGAACCGAACCACAGGCATGCACTACCTACTACACCCGGCTAATTTTTTGGTTTATTGTAGACATGGGGTCCTGCCAAGTTGCCTAGGGAGGTCTCAAACTCCTAGACTCAGGCAGTTATCTTATCTCCACCTTCCAAAATGCTGGGATTGCAAGCATGAGCCACTATGCCTAGCTTGTTTTTTTTGGGGGGGGTTGGTTTTTGTTTTGAGTTGGAGTCTCACTGTGTCGCCTGGTCTGGGGTGCAGCAGCACGGTCACGGCCACTGCAGCCTCGACCTGCTGGGCTCAGGTGATTCTTCTGTCTTAGCCTCCAAGTAGCAGGAACTACAGGCATGTACCACCACGCTCGGCTAATTTTTCTTGATTTATTGCCTAGGCTGGTCTCAAATCCCTGAGCTCTGGCATCCTCTTGCCTTGGCCTCCCAAAGTACTGGGATGACATGCTTGAGCCATTGTGCCCGCCCTTTTTAAATTCTTATTTAACAGAACAGTGTTAGTGCACATGCTCCCCTTTTCCCAGAGGTAATCTGGACAGCTGCATACTTGTTCCTACTTTTCAGTGTTTTAAACTATCTTAGCTATGTGCAAGCATGAACAGAGGCCAGAGACACCCCTCTAAAATTGAGTTATTTATGTTAGTCTTTTTGATGCCCAAGTGTTCTTTGACTTGACCCTGAAATAACTCTTAGAGAAAAAAAAGAGAAAAGAAAGGACAGGCAAAAATTTCATACAAGAAAGGCCTGGCTCGGGCAGGTATCTCTTCAAAATGAAAGACACTTTTTTTTTTAAAGAGTGGGTCTCAGTCTGTCGCCCAGGCTAGAGTGCAGTGGCACACTCATGGCCACCCCCAGCGTCAAACTGCTGGGCTCCGGCAATCCATCCACCTCAGTCTTCCAAGTAGCTGGAACTACAGGCGGGTGCTAGCTAATAAGAAAGACACTTTTTTGCTCTAAGCTAAGAGACTAGATATATTTTCCCAACAATTAATATGCTAAAGTGGGTGAAGCCCAGGTAACTGCCACTTTGCAAATTGACATCTCTCCAGGAGAGGAGTGGTAGTGGTCTCTTCCTGGCCACATTGTCTTTTACACCTGCTAGACTTTTCTAGTTCACAAGTTCCGGAGCTAAAAGGTAGTCTTACTGTCCTTTCTTTCTTTCTTTTTTTTGAGTTGGAACTCATAGCCACCCCAGCGTCGACCTTCTGGGCTCCAGTGATCCTTCCACCTCTGCCTTTCTAGTAGCCTGGAACTACAGACGTGTACTACCATGCCCAACTGTTTTATTTTATTGTAGAGACAAGGTCTCACCAAGTTGCCTGGACAGATCTCGAGCCTGTGGGCTCAGGCAATCCACTCGTCTTGGCCTCCCAAAGTGCTGGGATTACAGGCTGAGCCTCTGAGCCCGGCCCTTACTGTCTTTTCTATGGCTTTGGTTAGTTAAGGGGTGGTTTTCCCCCTTGTCTTTGACAGGGAAGCCAGAAGATCCTTAGTGATTATTATGCTAATCCTTAAATTGAAATGTTGACTGTCTTATTCTTAAATCTGATGGGATTTTCTTTTGATTTGCCAGAAGGTGGGCGGAGGCTGCCTGCTTGGTGTGCTGTAAAATATAATTTAAAAAATATCTGGCCTGTAATCCCAGCGCTTTGGGAGGCCGAGGTGAATGGATTGCCTGAGCCCGTGGGTTCAAGACCCACCTGGGCAACTTGGCGAGATCTCATCTCTACAATAAACCAAAAAAAAAAAAAAAATTAGCCGGGCGTGGTAGTGTGCGCCTATAGTTTCAGCTAGTTGGAAGGCTGAGGTGGAAGGATCGCCAGAGTCCAGCAGGTCGAGGCTGCAGTGGCCAGGAGCAGCCACTGCACTCCAGTCTGGGTGACAGAGTGAGACTCCAACTCAAAAAAAATAAAAATAAAAATGCCTGTTTTCTAAAGTCTACCTATGGGAAATTTATCAATGTCTTACCTGTGTTAGCTACCCTGCCTTATTTTGACATTTCACTGTTACATTCACGATTTGTTAAGTCTAAGTTTTGTCTTTCTCCAAGATAGTAATTTACAGGAAATATATTTAAGTTGATTAGGTGACTGATTTGTTTGCATTTTCAGACACATTGCTGGTCTGGAGGGGAAAAGGCAGAAATGATTCCTCTCCTCTGGATTAAGTTCCACTTGTGAAAGGAGAAAAACTATCCCAAAGGACAAGGATAACGCACCTGAGGGAGATGGTGTAAGAACCCACAAGAAGCATCTCAGGTACACGGGAGAGCAAGTTCAGTGTCTCCTGAGAAGGTGGTCACCAGGTATGTCAGTTAGCAGGACTGGGTAAGAGAACATCACAAGTCATAGGATGTCCTGACTTGACACTTCAGTCTGGCGTGTGTGTGTCAGTGAATGCTTCCCCTACCTGAGTTTGTCCCCTTTCAAAAAAATGCATCCACTTATTTCAACGCCAGTCTTTCACTAACTGTAAAATGTATTTTATCAATAGGGGTTGAAAACTTTGAAAAATTTTCAGGCATGATATAGGTTGATTTCTGGAAAAAATTAAATATCTGCTTTGAGATTCCATTTGTTAAAAACCTTACCTACCTTTTTTTTGTTTTGCAGAATGGGTGCAGTAAGATTCTGAGGACTGTTCTATTTTAGTGTAATTTCAAACAGAATACCAGGACATTACTTTGCAAATAGTACCTTGAAAAAAAAATAGGGAAAATTTTTCTATCATTTTAACTGTGGAACATCAATATGTTTTCATAAGAAAGTGTGGGCTGCAGTGGTCATGAGTGTGCCACTGCACTCCACCCTGGGTGACTGAGTGAGACTCTGACTTAAAAAAATAGAAAATGTGGTATATTAATTGGTGAATTACATACATTCATGAACACATCAGTTCCTCTTTGTTTGCAGAGTGGAGAATTTGGATAACTCTTCTGTATCCTTTTATCTGGATATCAGCTTATTGCTAAATTTTATGAGGAAAACATAGTGACATTAGCTCAAAGAGCCACATGGCCAGACCAGAGCTTAGCAAAACAATGGCCACCATAGCTCAATGAACACATGGTCTGGCCAGAGCTGAACAAAAGACAGGATGGAGGGTGACACCAGCAGATCCGAGTTCCAAGAATGTTTCACCCCAACGTCAGCTTGTTTATAGGAGGAATATAATGAGAGGTGTGTATTGGCTCAAACTGTGGATGGGCCAAGCTGTGGGTGGGTCAGAGTTGAAGGGTCAGGAAAGAAAATATTTGGTTCACAAGTGTTTTGTTATGAGCACTGGAGACAAAAATATTCACACAATTTTTTTTTTCAAGTCTCACTCTGTTGCCCAGGCTGCAGTGCAGTGGCACGCATACGGCCACCCCAGCATCAACCTGCTGGGGTCTGACAATCCCTCCGCCTCAACTTTCCAAGTAGCCAGAACTATAGGTGTGCACTCTCATGCCCAGCTTATTTTTATTTTTTAAATTGTTTTCATTGTAGAGATAAGGTCTCGTCAAGTTTCCCGGGCTGGTCTCAAATCTGCAAGCTCAGACAATTCACTTGCCTCTGTCTCCCAAGTGCAGGGATTATAGGCTGAGCCACCAAGCCCAATCAAAATTTCTTCTTCTTGTATGTTATAAAATAGGCAAAGAACTGGCTTTAATGGATTAAAATTATACAAAATCTGGGAGTCAGGTTTCTCTTGGGCAGGCTTAGTTTTAAGAGAGACCTGGAAATACCCCAGAGGCCCAGAGATCAGAATCCCACCTAGGCCTCACTTCCTGCCCCAGCCTGACCCCAGTCCACCTTCTATGCCTCTCCTAGGTCTGGCTCCACCCTGAGCTCTTGCCTCAGGATTGATCAGAGGTCAGAGTTTTGGGTGACTGCTTCTAGTCTCTCTCCAGAGTTGGTGCTTGCAATTTCTCCAAACCCAAAAGTAGATAGATGGGAGCAAGGAACGTATATTTGGGGTTTCTGTTTTTCATTAAACCTTGTGTTTCTGGAGCCCTCCCACCCGACAACTGGTTCTTCATTCTTGCAGATCCTATAGTTGCTACTCAAGTTATAAAACTGTAAATAACCGGGCTCAGTGGCTCAGCCTGTAATCACGCGCCTTTGGGAGGCTGAGGTGAGTGGATTGCCTGAGCCTGCGGGTTTGAGACCCACCTGGGTGGCGAGACCTCATCTCTACAATAAATCAAAAAATCAGCCAGGCGTGGTAGCGCATGCCTGTAATTCCGGCTACTTGGAAGGCTGAGGCTGAAGGATCGCTGGAGCCCAGCAGTTCAAGGCTGCGGTGGCTGGGAGCGGCCACTACACTCCAGTCTGGGCTACAGAGTGAGACTCCAACTCAATAAAAAAAACCAAACTGTAAATAGCAAGGATGCCAAAAAGAATGTTTATACATTATAAAAGATGTTATCTATGTATTACATGTCAAAGCTGAATTGAATTACTGTAGTAATGTGTAGTGTGATATTTATTCAAAAGATGGTGCTAATCTTTTGTTAATCAGTATGTACTGAATATTACTATTTTTTTTTTTTTAGTTGGAGTCTCACTTTGTTGCCCAGGCTGGAGTGCACTGGCACACTCATGGCCACCACAGCCTCCACCTCCTGGGCTCACACAATCCTTCCACCTCAACTTTCCAAGTAGCTGGAAGTACAGGTGCACATCCCCATACCCTTCTAATTTTTTGGTATTTTTATTGTAGAGATGAGCTCTCACCAAATTGCCCAGGCTGCTCTCAAACCTCTGGACTCAGACAGTCTTCTCACTTCTGCCTCCCAAAGTGCTAGGATTGCAGGTGTGTTTCAGAATCTGTGTCTTATGACAAAACACATAGAAAAGTGGACTCTTTCTGCACTTCTGTGTCTGTCTATGGGTGTGGTGGTAGCAGGTAAAGGATTGTGCTCATGTCTTTAAAGGCATATTCTGACCAGGTGTGGTGGCTCACACCACCAGAAATATCAGCCCTTAGGGAGATGGGAAACAAGAGGATTATTTGAGCCCAGAAGTTTGAGAGCAACCTGGACAGCATAGTAAGATCTTGTCACTTCAAAAAATTAAAAATGTTAGCTGAGAATGATAGCACATGCCTGTAGTCCCAGCCACTTGGGAGGCTAAGATGGAAGGTTTATCTGAACCTAGGAATTCAAGGCTGTGGTGAGCCATGATGGTGCCACTACACTCCTGCCTGAGTGACAGAGTGAGACACTTACTTAAAAATAAATTAATTAAATTAAACTAAAAATATAAAGGCATATTTTCTACATGTAGGTGTGACTTGTCCAGATATCTCACCTCAGGAGAAATCCAAGAAGAGGAGGAAGAGGAAGAAATGGCTGGTTCTCAGGTAAACGTGTCCCAGGTCAGGGGCTGTGTCTGCTTTTCCTACAGGATGCCATGTTTTTAGAGCTTGCAAACCTTTACTTCTCTACTTGTGATGGTTCTGCCTAATAAGTTTGTTTCAACTAGTTTCTGTTTTTCTTGTGATATCAAGGGACTCTGAGAAACACTTCTCCCATACACACCAGTGCCTTCTCTCTATTTTTTTCATCCAGGCTTTTTAGCTGCCATGAATAGTTCTCACCATGAATTTATGACTTCCAGAATTTATTGGTTGATTGAGTTGGAGTCTTACTCTTGTCACCCAGGCTGGAGTGCAATGGCCTGCTCACAGCCACCACAGCCTCGACCTGCTGGGCTTAGGTGATCCTTCTGCCTCAGCCTTCCAAGTAGCTGAAACTACAGGTGCATGCCACCATGCCCAGCTAATTTTTTGGTTTATTTTAGAGTTGAGGTCTTGCCACATTGGCCAGACTGGTCTTGAAACCATGAGCTCAGGCAGTCCTCTCACCTTGGCCTCCCAGTGTGCTGAGATTATAGGCATGAGCCACCATGCCCAGCCTGACCTCCAGAATTTAAAATGTTCCCCTGTGGCTATGGAACATAGGAAGGCATGGATCCCCAAGATTCCTGTTGAAGATGGGACAGCACCTCAGATATTAGTGAAGGATGGGAGCATCTACTATTAAAGTTTTATCTGGATGCTCCATCAGCTCCATGCAGAACATGTTTAATAAAATGCACATTTAAACAAGATGGCAGGTACTGCCCGCGATAACTCAGGAAGGTCTGAGTAAAGAATAATTAGAAGAGACGTCTCTAGGATACTTAAAAAAATACAATTTTTAAATACACTATTAAGAATTACAGAACATGGAAGATATCTGTAGTGGCAGTTCTGCATAAAATGTATGTTTCTTCATTATTAGATTCAGTTTTTGTTTGTTTGGTTGGTTGGTTGGTTGGTTTTTTAGTAGGCATCTTACTCTGTCATCCAGGCTGGAGTGCAGCGGCATGCTCTTGGCCACCACAGTCTTGGCCCATTGAGCTCAGGTGATCCTTCCTCCTCAACCTTCCAAGTAGCTGGAACTACAGGTGCATGCCACCACATCCAGCTAATTTTTTTATTTATTGTAGAGACGAGGTCTTACCAGGTTGCCCAGGCTGGTCTCAAACCCCTGGGCTCAGGCAATCCTCTAGCTTCTGCCTCCCAAAGTGCTCGGATTATAGCCATGCACCACTGCAGCCAGCTGATTCAGATTACTATTGACTATATTTTTGGCCAATGATATCACAGCACTGATGTTGTTATCTGTGTGCCTTGGCATCTGATACCAGTTTGTCCTATTACAGTTGATATTAATTTTATTCTTTGGATTAAGGTCCCTTCTTACAGATTTTTCCACTATAGAGATAACTGTTTTTCTATATTATTAATAAATACCGTGGGAATATTTAACAAAGGTCATCACATTTAATCTGGAAGGTCCCCTTTCTTCTTAGATTCTTTTTGCATATATTTGCTTTGAATAATGAAGGTTCTCAATTTTGTTTACTTGTCAGATAAGCTGAGATAAACCCAGGCTTTGCCATTTGGTGAGTGTTGGACACAGTATTCTCCTTAGGCCAGATGCATTGGTGAGCTTGTTAGAAATGCAGAAACCCAGGCCAGGTGCTGTGGCTCATGCCTGTCATCCCAGCACTTTAGGAGCTTGAGGCAGGAGGATCCTTTGCGCTCAGGAGTTCAAGGCCAGCCTAGACCTCATCTCCACAAAAATATTACAAAATTAAATGAGTGTAGTATGTGCCAGTAGTCCCAGCTAATTGGGAGACCAAAGAGTGTGACTCCTTTGAGCCCAGGAGGTCGAGGTTGCTGTGATCTGTGATTGTGCCTGTGTACTCCAGCATGGATGACAGAGTGAAACCCAACTCAGAAAAAATGTAGAAATTCAATCTTTACCCCAGATCTCCTGAATCAAAACCTGTATTTTTGTTTTGTTTTGTTTTGAGTTGGAATCTCACTCTGTCACCCAGACTGGAGTGCAGTGGCCGCTCCCGGCCACTGCAGCCTCAACCTGCTAGCTTCCGGCGATCCTTCTGCCTCAGCCTTCCGAGTAGCTGGAACTACAGGCGCACGCTACCACGCCTGGCTAATTTTTTGATTTATTGTAGAGATGAGGTCTCGTCAAGTTGCCCAGGCGGGTTTTGAACCCATGGGCTCAGGCAATTCACTCACCTCGGCCTCCCAAGCTGCAGGATTACAGGCTGAGCCACCGAGCCTGTCCAAAATCTGCATTTTAACAAGATCTTCAGTTCATTGTCGTACATATGTGATGCAAATACAGCACTCAACCTGGATCCCATACTCACTTGATAAATATGTGTTGTTTTTTCAGGGGCTGTTGACATTCAGGGATGTGGCCATAGAATTCTCTCCAGAGGAGTGGGAATGCCTGGACCCTGCTCAGCGGGTTTTGTACAGGAATGTGATGTTAGAGAACCACAGAAACCTGTTTTTTCTGGGTGAGGAGACTCTCAACATAAAATTTCTGTGCCATACTAGGGATTTTATGTCCTTCCTTTCTAGAATGTTTTCTGAGAGTTTCTTCTTTGCTTGCATGAGTTTTGGATTCCTGCTGTCAAAGAAAACTTGGTCATTTGTTGGCATAGAAAATAAAAAATAGCCGGACTTGGTGGCTCAGCCTGTAATCCCGTGCCTTTGGGAGGCTAAGGTGAGTGGATTGCCTGAGCCCGTGGGTTCGAGACCCACCTGGGCAGCAAGACCTCATCTCTACAATAAATAAAAAAATCAGCCGGGCGTGGTAGCGTGCGCTTGTAATTCCGGCTACTCGGAAGGCTGAGGTGGAAGGATTGCCGGAGCCCAGCAGGTTGAGGCTGCGGTGGCCGGGAACGGCCATTGCACTCCAGTCTGGGCGACAGAGTGAGACTCCAACTCAAAAAAAAAAAACAAAAAAAGAAAAGAAAAGAAAAAATTAAAGATGGTTCATTTTGACATGAACCTTTTCCTGTTTTGAACTGATCTGTGTCTTTCACTCTATATTAGGGGTAACTCCAGAGACTGTGGGGCATAAGATATAATTCTCTACCCCTAAAATCCAATTGCTGCCATCAATCTTTGACTCACTACTACTGAGCTAAGGACCCACAAATTTATAATTCTTTCTAAATGTTCTAAAGGTTCTGTTGAAAAACAATATTTTGGGGATTAATTTTCTAGAATCTTGTATACTGTGTTCTCTACTAAGCGCAGTACTAGATTGGTCATTAGAGAATCCCAGTAAGAGTCATGTTACTTTTTTCTAATAAAACAGGCCTTGCTGTCTCTAAGCCAGACCTGATCACGTGCCTGGAGCAAAGGAAAGAGCCTTGGAATGTGAAGAGACACATCACATTAGTCAAACCTCCAGGTAGGTGGGAGGAATGTAGCAGATGACACAGGTCGAGGGAGCAGAGCTTGAAGTGTTGTTTGGGAAAGTGGATTGCTACAATGGAAATGGTTTCTTTTTTTTTTGAGTTGGAGTCTCACTCTGTCACCCAGACTGTAGTGCAGTGGCCACT
>NW_007256164.1:148898-157575 GCF_000164805.1 Carlito syrichta | reverse complement strand
GCCAAGTTGCCCAGGTGGGTCTCGAACCCACGGGCTCAGGCAATCCATTCACCTCAGCCTCCCAAAGCACAGGATTACAGGCTGAGCCACCGAGCCCACTGAAATGGTTTCTAAGAAGCCGGGTTTCTCTCTCTTGCTTTCACATCTATCGTTATATTCTTTGAAATTCTCCAAAAACCCTATTTCCCCTTTGATGATCTCCTTTTAATGTTACAGTGGAAATCAAAGTCCTCTAAATGGTTCTTAAGGGACTGCATAATCTGACTGTTCTCCTGTTGCTTTGAAGACATGGGAATATCCTCTTACTTTTTAGAAACTCTATGTTACACTATTTTTAAGTTCTCTTTTGGCATCATGTCTGAAACATGTGAAAAGCGTTGATTTTATTATTTGTTTTAGAACTTCCAGGAACACCACAAAAAGCGTTGATTTTATTATTTGTTTTAGAACTTCCAGGAACACCACAAGCAGCTGTTACATGTTTTTTACTTTATGGTTTTCTATCCTAGGGGGTTTCAAATGCAATTCTATTAATATTCTACTCAATCATTTTACCAGAATATAAACTATCTTCTTAAATATAGGAAAACCTAATGTTATTTTACTTTAAATTCTATTTTTTTTTTTGGACGAACTGAGATTGCTTGTTTAAACTCTACATGCCTAAATATCTTAGAACGTTGGTAAAGCTATATTAAATCCCACATGTTACTTTGTTTCCTAATAACTCTTTTAAGTCTTTTGTTTAGTATGATACTTAGGACTGGGTCTTATATAAATGCACGTATGCATACACAGATACACATATGTGTGTTTAACATCTAGATTTTTTCTTTCACAAAAAGAAATTGTATAACCATTCATTTGTGCAATGTAATGATTTAGTATTTCTATACATTGTGGTTGATGAATTCAGTCAAGTTAGTGAACATATCTATTATCATACAGAATTACTTACCGGTTTTGTTTTGTTTTAGTAGGAGTCTCACTCTGTTGCTCAGGCTGCAGCAAAGTAGCATGCTAATGGCCACCGAAACCTCAACCTGCTGGGCTCAGTTGATCCTTCCGTCTTAGCCTTCCATATAGCTGATAACCCCAGGTGTGCACCACCACACCCAGCTAATTTTTTATTTATTGCAGAAACTAGGTGTCACAGTGTTGCCCAGGGGACTTGAACCCCTGGACTCGGGCAATCCTGTCATCTCGACCTCCCCGAGTGCTGGGATTAGAGGCATGAGCCACCATGCCCAACTTATATTTATTTTTCTTTTCTTTTTTTTTGAGTTGGAGTCTCACTCTATCGCCCAGACTGGAGTGCAGTGGCATGCTCACAGCCACCACAGCCTCGACCTGCTGGGTTCAGGCTATCCTGCCGCTTTAGCCTTCCAAGTAGCTGGAACTACAGGTATGCACCACCACCTCTGGCTAATAGAGACGAGGTCTTGCCATGTTGCCCAGACTGGTCTCAAGCCCCTGGGCTCAGACAATCCTCTCGTCTCAGCCTCCCAAAGTGTTGTGATTAAAGGCATGAGCCACCCTGCCCAACTTATTTTTATTTTTTGTAATGAGAACACTTAATGACTACTATTTTTAAGCATATAATACATTACTTATAGCTATAGTCAATATGTTAGACATTAGATTCCTTAAACTCACTTATCTTATAACCGAAATTTTGTATCTTTTGAACAACATCTCTCATTTTCCCCACCTGCAGGTCCTGGTGACCACCATTGTATTTTTTGCCTCTTTGAGTATCTCATATTTTGATTCCACACATAAGTGAGATCACACAGTATTTGTGTGCCTGGTTTATTTCACTTAGCATAATGTCTAAAGTTTCATCCCTGATGTTGACATGGAAGAATTTGTTGATTTTTTTTGTTGTTATGGCTGAAAAATATTTTTTGGTTTATATTTATCATATTTTCTTTTTTCTTTTCTTTTTTTGAGTCGGTGTCACCCTTTGTTGCCCAGGCTGCACACTCACAGCCCCTGCAGCCTCGACCTGCTGGGCTTAGGTGATCCTTCTGCCTCAGATTTCCAAGTAGCTGGAATTACAGGCATGCACCACCATGCCCACACTAATTTATTATATTTTCTTAATCCATTCAGTATCCATAAACCTTTAAGTTGTTTTCATAGATTGGCCATTGTGACAAAGGCTGCGATGAACATAACGGTGTAGATGCTTCTGTGAGATAATGATTTTTTTTTTTTTTTGAGTTGGAGTCTCACTCTGTCACCCAGACTGGAGTGCAGTGGCTGCTCCTGGCCACCGCAGCCTTGACCTGCTGGACTCCAGCGATCCTTCTGCCTCAGCCTTCCAAGTGACTGGAACTACAGGCACGCGCTACCACACCCGGCTAACTTTTTGATTTATCGTAGAGATGAGGTCTCACCAAGTTGCCCAGGCAGGTGTTGAACCCACGAGCTCAGGCGATTCACTCACCTCAGCCTCCCAAGCCGCGGGATTACAGGCTGAACCACCGAGCCTGGCGAGATAATGATTATATCTCCTTGAGTTATACACACTGAAGGGAGATTTCTTGATTCTGTGGTTTTTTTTTATAAAAAATGTTCATAATCCTTTTGATAATGACTCTACCAGTTTAAAACTCACCAACAATGTACAGGATTTCTTTTTCTTCATGTCCTTGTCAAGACTTATCTCTATTTGTTGATTTTAGCCATCCTAATGAGTGTGAGATGAAATCTCATCATGTTGATTTGTGATTACCTAGTGATTGGTGATGTTGAGCACCATTTCATATACCTGTTGGCAATTTGTATGTCTTCAATCTATTCATTTCTTGCTTAATTTTTAGTCAAGCGATTATCATTTTATTATTTTTGCCTTTGATTTGTATTTGAATACTAACCTCTTGTCAAATATATGGTTTGCAATTATTTTCTCTTATTTTGTAAGCCTTCTTCCTGTTTCCTTTACTGTGCAGAAGCTTTTTTTAAAAAAATTTTATCTATTTTTTTGCTTGGTTTTTTTTTTTTAGTTGGAGTCTCACTCTGTCACCCAAGCTGGAGTGCAGTGGCACACTCATGGTCACTGCAACCTCGACATGCTGGGCTCAGGCGATCCTTCCACCTCAACCTTCCAAGTAGCTGGAACTATAGGCGTGTGCCAGCACACCCGGCTAATCACAAGTTTTTTAATTTGATGTAGGTCAGCTGTTTATGTTTGCTTTTGTTGCTGTACTTTTGGTCTCATCCGCAAATCATTGCCAAGACAAATTTCAAGGAGATGCTCAAAATCTTTTAAGACTTTTATTTTTGAGTCAGGGTCTCACTATGTAACACAGGCTAGAATGCAGTGGCACAATTAAGACTCAAGGCAAGCTGGGCTCGGTGGCTCAGCCTGTAATCCCAGCACTTTGGGAGACTGAGGTGAGTGGATTGCGAGGGTTCGAGACTCGCCTGGGCAACTTGGTGAGACCTCATCTCTACAATAAAATAAAAAATTAGCCAGGTGTGGTAGCGCGTGCCAGTAGTTCCAGCTTCTTGGAAGGCTGAGGCGGAAGGATTGCCAGAGTCCAGCAGGTCGAGGCTGCGGTGGCCGGGAGCATGCCACTGCACTCCAGTCTGGGTGACAGAGTGAGACTCCACCTCAAAAAAAAAAAAAAAAAATTCAAGGCAGCCTTGAGCTATTGGACGCTGATGGTTGTTCTGCCTCAGTCTTCTAAGAAGCTGGGATTACAGGCTAGTGCCAACACACCAGGCTAATGTTTTGGTTTTTTGTAGAAACGAGGTCTCGTTATAACATATTTCCTAGGCTGGTCTTGAACTACTTGGCTCGGGACATCCTCCTTGTGTTGGCCTCCCAAAGTGCTGAGATTATAGGCATGAGCCTCCACATCTAGCTGGTAGTGTCTTATTGAAGGTAACGTGTTGTCCAAAAGACTTATCCTTACTGTAACACATGACAAGATTTTTTTTTTTTTGAGTTGGCGTCGCACTCTGTCACCCAGGCTAGAGTGCTGTAGCACGCTCATGGCCACCGCAGCCTTGACCTACTGGACTCAGGTGATCCTTCTGCCTTAGCCTTCCAAGTAGCTGGATTTCCAGGCATGTGACACCACACCCAGCTAATTGTTTTATTTATTGTAGAGATGAAGTCTCACCAAGTTGCCCAGGCTGGTCTCAAGCCCATGGGCTCAGGCAATCCTCTCACCTCGGCCTCCCAAAGTGCTGGGATTATAGGTGTGAGCCACCACACCTGGCCGACAAGCTTTTGTGATGGTGAATAATCCTCTGTTGTATGTATATATGCCCAATCTCACCATCCATTCATTAAGGGGCATCAAAAGGTTGCTTCCATCTTTTGACTTTTATCAATAATGCTTTTGATTTGTATGAGTATGCAAATATGTCTTTCAGATACTGCCTTGACTACTTTGGATCCATACCCAGAAGTAGGATTGCTGAGTCATAGGGTAAAGTTTTTTTATTTTTCTGAAGAATTTTCATATTACTTTTCATGGTGGCTGCATCATTTTTTTCCCCCTAGGAAAAGTACATAAACATTCCATATTCTCCACATCCTTGACAACATTTGTTATTTTGTTTGTTTGATAGTGGCCTTCCTAGTGGGTATGAAGTTGTATGTCATTATGCTTTTGATTTGCATTTCTGTCAGCATTTCTCATTATGAATATCTTTTAATGCTTGTTGGCCATTTGTATATCTTTGGAGGAATGTCTGTTCTTTTCTTTGTCCATTTTTAATCATGCTGTTAAATTTCTGTTGTTGAGTTTTTAAGAGTTATTTATATATTCTGAATTTTAATGCCTATAAAATACGTAAATTATAAATGTTTTCTCACATTTTTAGGTGATGTTTTTATGCCGTTGAATATTTTTTATTGTTTCTTTTTTTATAGTGATTAGTTACTCCCATTTTACTTTTCTTTGTTGCTTATGCTCTTGATGTAATTTCTAAGGAAATATTGTCAAGATCAGTGTCTTACTCTTCATCTTATATTTGACTCTAATATCTTTATAAATATAACTTTTACATTTAAACATATAATCATTTAAGATACTTTTTGTATATGATTTGAGTCCATCTGTAAATTTATTTGTTTTGTAGATAGCTAGTTTTCCAACATCATTTTGTTTTGTTTTGTTTTTGTTTTTTTGGGGGGGGGAGTTGTAGTCTCACTCTGTCACCCAGGCTAGAGGGCAGTGGCACAGTCACGGCCACTGCAGCCTCGATCTGCTGGGTTCTGGCAATCCCTCCACTTCAGCCTTCCTAGTAGCTAGAGCTATAGGCACGAGCCACCATGCCTGGCTAATGTTTTGATGTATTGCAGAGATGAGGTCTTGCCAAGTTGTTCGGGCTGTTCTTGAAGCTGGCATCTCAGGCAATCCTCTCACCTCAGCCTCCCAAAGTGCTAGGATTATAGGTGTGAGCTACCATGCCTGGCTTACCATTTGATAAAGTAACTGTTTTCCCCCGTTGTGTGATTATACCAACCCTTGTCTTAGATTATTTAATTATGGTCATTAGGGTTCATTTTGGAGTTTTCTGTTCTGTTCGATTATCTGTTTGTTTTTCTGTATGTCAGTACCACTTTTTTATTTCTCTAACTTTGTAATATATTTTTAAATAAGGAAGTGTGATGTCTCTAACTTGCTTTTCTTTGCTAAGGCTAGGCTAATACTTTCTTGAGATCCTACTTATATATAAATTGTATATAAATTTTATGTTAAAACACATTTTGCTACAAAAATTACTATTTGAATTTTCATTGGAATCAGATTTAATTTGAGTATCACTTTGAGTATAGTTGACATCTTAACGATATTACAACTCATGATTTTTTTCTTCTAAGTTGGGGTTTCACTCTGTCTTCCATGCCGAAATGCAGTGACACAATCATAGCTCACCACATCCTCAACCTCTTGGGCTCAGGTGATCCTCCCATCTCAGTCCTTTGAGTAGCTGGGACAACAGGCATGTGCCACCACGCTTTATTAATTTTTTAGAATTTTTCAGGTCATGCTATGTTGCCCAGGCAGGTCTCTATCTCCTGGGCTCAAGTGACCCACTTGCTTCAGTCTACCAAAGTGCTAGTATTAAAAGCATGAGTCACCATGCCCCATCTAAATCTTCTGACTCTTGAACAAGAATGTAAAAATATATTGGTTAAGTTACACATATTTTTAGATTTATTGTTTTACTTCTGTTTTTAATTTATAGTTTTATTTCTTTGTGGTGAGAAAAAATCCATCGTATAATCATCTTTTTTGGATATAATAAGACTTGTTTTGTGTCCTAATACATTGTCTATCTTGGAGCATGTGTCCCGTGCAATTAAATACATTGTGTGTTCTGCTGCTATCCATTGGAGAGTTCTGTATAAGTCTTTTAGGTCTCTAGTATTGTTCAAGTTCTCTGTTTCCTTATTGATATCTTATTGATATTTCTTTTCATTATAGAAAGTGGAGCCGGGCTCAGTGGCTCAGCCTGTAATCCCAGCACTTTGGGTGGCTGAGGTGAGTGTATTGCCTGAGCCCGCGAGTTTGCGACCCGCCTGGGCAACTTGGCAAGACCTCATCTCTACAATAAATAAAAAAATTAGCTGGGCGTGGTAGCGATGCCTGTAATTCTAGCTACTTGGAAGGCTGAGGCGGAAGGATCGCCGGAGCCCAGAAGGTCGAGGCTGCGTGGCCGGGAGCGGCCACTGCACTCCAGTCTGGGTGACAGAGTGAGACTCCAACTCAAAAAAATAAAGAAAGTGGGATATTCTTTCACAGTTACTGTGTTGCTGTGTAGTTTTTGCTTTATTTTGTCAGTATTTGCTTCATATATTAGTTGCATATACATTTGTACCTGCTTTTGAGTCATAGTAAATTGGCTCTTTTTATTAATATATAATATTTTTTGCTTCTTGTGATAGTTTTTTACTTACTGTATGTTTTGTCTAATATAATGCAGCAATACTGTCCCTTTTTTTTCTGTCTTCTTTTGTAGTATTTGCATAGAATACAATAAATCTTCTACATATGGACCTTTAAGTTGCAAGCTTTCAAAGATGCAAATGTTTGTTTGCATGTTCAATTGTATAAGTGATTTTAAAAAATTTTTGTGTTTTATTTTTGCTTTATTTTTTGTTTTTTTAATGTATTATTTGTATGAAAACTATTATAAGCCTACTACAGCATAGTACTGTATAGTCTGTTATGATAACTGGGTGTCTAGGCTACCTTTGTTGGATGTACCCTGAAAAGAAAACTTTTTCATATTTAGGGGACATGCCGTAACTTCTTCCATTCTCCTTTGGCCTATTTGACTCCTTACAGCTAAAGTAAATCTCTGAAAGACAGTGTATTGTTTGTTTTTTATTTTGTTAGTCCTTCATATATTAAACGTAATTACTGAAAGGGTAAGGCTTACTATTGCCATTTTTAAGTTGTTTCCTATGTTTTCCTGTAACAATGTTTCCCTTCTTTTTACCTCTTACTTACTTCCTGTGTGTTTTTAGTATTTTTTGGTTTTTGTTTTGTAGTGACACACCTTGATTACTTTTTCTGTTTCCTTTTGGGTGCTTCTATGGGTATTTTTGTGATTTCTGTGACAAATGGAGAGTACATAAAACATCTTGGAAGTTATACCAGTGCATCTTAATGTCATGACAAGTTAACTTTGATTGCCTACAGGCACTCTTCTACCTTTTTACAACTCCCCTCACTGTACTGTTAATGTAACAAAATATAAATATTTTGTGTCTATTAATAAAGATGTACACAAATTCTGTTTTTAAAAATTTTGTCATAGACTTTGAACATTTTAGGCACCACCATTATAATAGCAGAGCATTTTATATTTGTATATACACTCTACATTTTAATCTGGTTTTATAATGCTGACCAGCATTAATTCATTTTTCAAGAAAAAGAAGTTTCTTGAGCATTTCTTGTAGGGCTGTTCTTGTGACGACAAACGACCTTAGCTTTTGTTTATCTTGATAAGTCTTTATTTTTTCTTATTTTTGACCTACAGTTTTTCTAGATCTAGTACATTTGGATTTATACTTATGAATTCTGCATCTGTGGTTTCAACCAACCAGGGATGAAAAAACATTTTATAAAAAATACATTGTTGCATCCTGTCATCAGGATATGGGCCTACTTGACTCTGTCCAATAATCCCCATGTTTATACATTTTACATTCTTTGTATTCATTTTGCTTTCTTGATTCAATATTTATAAATGATATATTTTAAATTTTCTGATTTTTTTTGTTGTTGTTGTTGTTGACTAAGACTATTATGCCCCTCAAGTGGATTTTTTTCAACTCATTCAACTCACAGTTTCCATTGGGTTCTTTTTGTAAATTTTATCTCTTCATTGATAGTTTGATTTTGTTCATACATCATTTTCCAAAACTTTTTGCCTGTCTGGGTTCTATGTTACTTATTGTGCAAATTCAAGATGGTTATTATGAACTTTTTGTCAGATAATAAACAGATCTCCCTTTTTTTTTAACCTTTAAATTTTTTATTTTAGACTTTTGGGGTACAATTCAGGGTTAGGTATACAGATATTCATTGCGAAGGTACCCTTGTTGATGAAGCGTGCCCCCCCCTCCCCAGGCAATTTCCCACTACTGCCGATCCCACCTACCCACCGCCCCACTCCACCGCAGTTTCCTACTACT
>NW_007256164.1:148419-148729 GCF_000164805.1 Carlito syrichta | reverse complement strand
AATCCTTTTTTTTTTTATTATAAAGATGGGTACAATTCAGGGTTAGGTATACAAACATTGATTACGCAGGTACCCTTGTTGATGAGGTATGCCCCTCCCTCCCCTAGCAGTTTCCCTCAATTGCCAGTCCCGCCCCCTCTCCCCTAACAGTTTCCCATTATGACAAATGCTTTCTTTTTTCTTTTTTTTTTTTGAGTTGGAGTCTCACTGTGCCGCCCAGACTGGAGTGCAGTGGCCGCTCCCAACCACTGCAGCCTCGAACTGCTGGGCTCCGGCGATCCTTCCACCTCAGCCTTCCGAGTAGCCGGAA
>NW_007256164.1:145385-148399 GCF_000164805.1 Carlito syrichta | reverse complement strand
TATGAGTGAGAACAAATGGTACTCTGTTCTTTGTTTCTGTGATAGATCACTGAGTATGATTGACTCCAAATCTATCCAAGTTGCTGCAGACTCCATATATTTCTCCTCCTTTATGGCTGCATAATATTCCATTGTGTATTGTGTATATGTAGCACATTTCCTTTATCCAATCCAGCTTCAGTGGGTAACATGGTTGATTCCATGTTTTTGCTATTGTGAATAGAGCTGCAACAAACATACGTGTGCAGGTATCATTTTTGTAGAATGATTTGAGTTCCTCTGGGTATATTCCCAAGAGGGGAATTGCTGGGTCATATGGAAGGCCAACTTCTAGTTCTTCCAGAAATCATCACACCGTCTTCCAAAGAGGTTGCACTAGTTTGCAGTCCCATCAGCAATGTAGAGAAGCATTCGTTTTTCTCCACATCCTGGCCAGCATCTGTTGTTGTTTATTTTATTAATGATGGCCATTCCTCCTGGGGTTAGGTAGTATCTCAGTGTGGTTTTGATTTACATTTCTCTGATGATGAGTGGGACTGAGTACTTCTTCATGTGTCTGTTAGCTGTCCGTATCTTCTGAGAAGTGTCTTTTGCCCACTTTTTAAAGGAACTGTTTGTATTTTTTCCTTTCAGTATGTTTGAGTTCCTTATAATAGATCTTCCTTTTTAAAGATAGATTTCTGAATATTTATTCCTTCAGCTGGGATATGTTTTATACGTGTGTGTGTGTGTGTGTGTGTGTGTGTGTGTGTGTGTGTGTGTGTATAATATATATACATGCCTAGGGATTGTTTTATGAGATTGGGAAATTTAAAATGCAACTGTCTGTTCTAGTAATTAATAGTCTGACTTTCTACAAGGGAAGACATAAAGTGATCAACTGGTCTACAGGTTTTGGGTGCTTCTCAAACACATTCTCAGGTTGTGTTATTATAGACTTGTGTATTTTTGTGTTCAAGACATTGTTTTATGTTTCATTTTCAGATCTCGTAATATTTGTTTTCCCCAGTATACTGTCTCTGTGATGTTGCAGGTCTTCTGGTGCTATAGAAAGCATTCACCTTTTTTCTCATTAGACACAAACCTGTCATCCATAATACTCGATCATTTTTATCAGCTCTCCACATCAGGACTGACACAAGCCAGTCATCACACAACTCCACAAGAAGCCAAAACTTTGAACATATGATCCACTAATGTAGTTATTTGCTGTGGGTGTTACTGAAGTTTGGAGTTATCTCCTGAGCCCCCAGTGCTGTTATGGGGAAGCAGAGGGCACATGATAGATAGCCTCTGAGTCATACCTAGTCATCTTTCTGGAGAAAAGAAAAGATTGCTTGACTATAAAAGGAGAGAATACACACAAGTAGATGTCCAGATGACACAGATGAGCAGTCCAAACCAGACTTTAAAATACAAATTGGGCCAAACGCGGTGGCTCACGCCAATAATCCCAGCACTTTGGGGGAGGCTGACGTTAGAGGATGGCCTGAGCCCCTGCATTTGAGACCAACCTGGACAACTTGGTGAGACCTCATCTCTACAATAAATCAAAAAATTAGCCGGGCATGGTGGTGCATGCCTGTATTCCCAGCTACTTGGAAGGCTGAGGTCGAAGGATCGCCAGAGTCCAGCAGGTAGAGGCTGCAGTGGCCGTGAGCATGTCACTGCACTCCAGCCTGGGCAACAGAGTAAGACTCCTACAAAATAAAATAAAGTAAAAAGTAAAGTAAATTAAGTAAAGTGTAAAGTAAAAATTGGGAAACTCTGCTCCAAAAAAAAAAAATAAATAATTGAGAAGACCAGGTTGTTATTACTGACACAGAGAGACATTTCCTATTTACACATATGCGCTTCAATCCTATGTCTTCTCTTTCTTTTCAGTGCACTTCCAGCACCTACACAGTGAGAGCCAAGGCTCTCTTTATGCCCTGTGAGAGACTGCATGATCTGACTGGTTGTCCATTGCTTTGGAGGTTTTGAAAAAATCTGGGTATATATCTTAGGGAACGCTATTTTAAGCCATTTAAATACTCCTGTTTATGCTTCATGTCAGAAGTGTATAAGGGGCATAGTGGAGTTATTGGGATTTGGTTCAGAAATCCCAATAACACTAGGGACAGATGTGTGACATGTTTTCTGCATTATAGTACCCAATTCTATGGAGGTTGCAAACATCCTAGAGGAATTCAGACTGAGTTATTAATCAGGGCACATGGCATTACATTAAATAAAAATGTAATCTTTTATTACAATAAATGCTTTTTTTCTTAGTATGAGTTAAGGTTAGAAATTTCAGCCAGGCTTGGTGGCTCAGCTTGTCATCTCAGCACTTTGGGAGACTGAGGTGAGTGGATTGCCTGAACCCGCGGGTTCGAGACCTGCCTGGGCAACTTGGCAAGACCTCATCTCTACAATAAATAAATAAAAAATTAGCCGGGTGTGGTAGTGCGCACCTGTAATTCCAGCTACCTGGAAGGCAGAGGCGGAAGGATTGCCGGAGCCCAGCAGGTTGAGGCTGCGGTGGCCAGGAGCGTGCCACTACACTCCAGTCTGGGTGACAGAGTAAGACTCCAACTCACAAAAAAAAAAAAAGAAATTTCAACTTCATTTGCCAAATGTCTCTATTATAAAATAGTATAATGCATCTATTCACCTCATTGAATAAAGAAACTACTGCTATAGGTGAACTCAAAATATTGCCAAGCTTATAGTTGATATTGTTATCTTGTTTAAACCATTATTTTTATAATTTTGTCTTTTCTAATATAAAGAATATGAGGACAATGTGTTAAATAGTGTTATATAGTTTCATTTTTTAATTGGCAGTATATTAGTTTACGTGCAATTTTAGTTTGAAAAATTCTGAAACAACATGCTTGAATTTACATATTATAATTAGGTAATTAGCCTCCCACAATTATTTTGAATGTTTATTTTTGTGATGTTTAATTTTGTGTTTTTTTTTTTTTTTTGAGTTGGAGTCTCATTCTGTCGCCTAGACTGGAGTGCAG
>NW_007256164.1:144345-145365 GCF_000164805.1 Carlito syrichta | reverse complement strand
GCAGCCTCAACCTGCTGGGCTCTGGCGATCCTTTTGCCTCAGCCTTCCAAGTAGCCGGAACTGCAGGCATGCGCTACCATGCCCGGCTGAATTTTTGATTTATTGTAGAGATGAGGTCTCGCTGCCCAGGCGGGTCTCGAACCCACGGGCCCAGACAATCCACTCACCTCAGCCTCCCAAAGGCGCGGGATTACAGGCTGAGCCACCGAGCCCGACTGTGATGTTTAATTTTATTGCATGTATACAGTTAATTTTAGCTATTTCATCTACTGTCCTCAACGTTTATCTAAATAATAGTATTTCTAATCATGTATTTCTGCTGGTTCACTTTATACATCGGTGTTTCGTGCCTTATTTTATTTTATTTATTTTATTTATTTATTTTTTTGAGTTGGAGTCTCACTCTGTCGCCCAGACTGGAGTGCAGTGGCCGGGAGCGGCCACTGCAGCCTCGACCTGCTGAGCTCCAGCGATCTTCCGCCTCAGGCTTCCAAGTAGCTGGGACTACAGGTGCGCGATACCTCGCTTGGGTAATTTATGATACATAGTTTAGGAATAGTTTGTTATGCATGAATTGACGACTAATAAAATATACGATGTCACCCTCTGACAGATAACACAATCATAGAAACTAGTCCGGCTATCAGAGAACTTTTTCAACAGATATTTATTAAGCATTGATTATTTTTTAGGTTAATGTACTCAGATTTTCTGCCTTAACATTTTATTCTAAGAAACTCATTATTTCGAGTATCTTTAGTATTTATTGTTCTTCTCATTTATTAACAGCTAAGAAATTATTAAAATAAACTGTTTTTATATGCAAACTATAACTTGTTATCTTTCAGATTACTTTCTCTGATTGCTAGATATGTAGATATGGAATGTCTCTCAACTTATTTTTTATTAGTTATGCAATGCTAGCTAATATAACAAACTCCCAAATCTCAGTGGCTTAAATTCATCAAATGATTTCCTACCCATATAAGTCGAAAATTGATATCCTAGTAAATGAGGAGT
>NW_007256164.1:105430-144325 GCF_000164805.1 Carlito syrichta | reverse complement strand
ATCCCAGCACTTTGGGAGGCCGAGGCGAGTGGATTGTCTGAGCCCGTGGGTTCGAGACCAGCCCAGGCAACTTGGCGAGACCTCATGTCTACAATAACTAAAAAATTAGCCAGGCATGGTAGCACACACCTGTAGTTCTGGCTACTTGGAAGATTGAGGTGGAAGGATCACTGGGTCCCAGCAGATCAACACTGGAGTGACTGTGAGCATGCCATGCTACTGCACTCCAACTTGCATGATGGAGTGAGACTCCAACTCAAAAAACAAAAAGACATGTAAGGTTTTACTCTGTTCCTAAAGGCTACATTACTGCTTTTCCTTTTTGTGTAAAAATAATAGCAGTATACTAGTAGCATAATAATAAGACTCTGTAATATCGTTTAGATACTTATTCCTTAAACTTTTCTCATTAAAAACTTGATAAGCATGTATAATTTATTTTATTTGAAACATTGCAAATCTAACTGCATGCCAATAATTCAGTGTCTGCTGTTCATGGATGGCTAACAACAGTTGAAAATTGTAGTTATCTGAAAAGATTTTTATTTAAGCGGTGCAACTGTGTTTATTCAGGATTGTATGGGTTAGAGGTTATCTTTTTAAATTTATTTTCAATTTTTTAATATTTCTTTAGCATAGGCTTTTCTCACATCAGCTAATTATGTTCACACTTGAGTGAATTATGGTTAAAAATGAAGACCTATTATCATTTTGTATGCCATATTTAACTTTGTAAAACTGTCCCAATAAAGACACTATAGGACAGAACTTCAAATATGAATCAGAAGGATGTGTTGCCAACAAAATTTTGTATACATTTGTATGGTTGTATAAATTTTACTTTTTTATAACATATATATTTCTTTTCTAGGCTAGTGGTTGTCAGTTTTATCTTGTCTAAATGGCTATTCATGAAAATTGGCTTAATTTTATCATGTACTTATCAGTGAATCTATATCATCTTTATGTGAGTGAAACACTTTCATGATTAGAGATAAATTTTGAAAAGCCTTATTATTCTGTATGGTCTTTTAGGTATTTTATTTTATTTTTAATTGTGGTCAAAACATGTAAGAAAATTCACCATCTGAAATATTTTTAAGTATACTAGTTCAATCCTGTTAAGTATATTCACTTTATAATGCTGTATATTGGTTAAATATTTTCATCTTGCAAAAAAAAAACAAAACTCATACCCATGAAATCCCACCTATTCATTTCTCCCTCTACCTAGATCCTGAAGAGCTTATTGTATTTTCTGTTTCAAGGAGCTTAGTGACTTTAGACATATAAATAGAATTATGGGGTATGTGCCTCTTGTCACTAGCATATTTCACATAGAATAATGCCCTCCAGATTTATTCTGATTGCAGTTGCTACACAATTTTGTTCTTTTTAAAGGTTGAATAATATTCCATTGTTTGTATATTCAGAATTGTTTTGTTTAATGAAAGGTGTTTGAGTTTTTTCCAGCTGGAAAAAAGGTGTTTGAGTTTTTTCCAGTTAGTTTTTGTGAATAATGTGGTAAATACAGGTGTGTGAAAAACTCTTGAATGAAAATGTAAGGATTTATTTCTGTATTGTCTGTTTCTTTTAGTGTATCCATCTGCCTTTATGACAGCACCAAACTGTTTTGTTTACTGTAACTTTGTAACTGGTTTTTGAAATCATAAAGTCATTTCACTAAATTTTGTTGTTGTTGAGATCTTTTGGCTATTTGTGGACCCTAGAGATTGATATAATTTTGGCGTTGCTTTTTCTTTATCTCTCTCTCCAAAAATGACATGAGCAGTTAGGCAAGGATTAAGGTAAATCTCTAGATCACTTAGGTTTGTATAAATATGCTCACAATATTGTCTTCCAACCTTTTTATAAGAGCATGTACAAGAGTATATTGTATAATTTCCACCTATTCATAGATTTCCTGGTTTTCATTCTACTATTGATTTATAGTTTTATTCCATTCAGGTCAGAAAAGATAGTTTGTAAGATTGTAGTCTTTTCTTCTTCTTTTTATTTATTTTTGAGTTGGCTTTCTCACCCTGTCACTCAGGCTGGAGTGCAGTGGCACGCTCATAGCCACCACCTGCTTGACCTGCTGGATGATCCTTCAACCTCAGCCTTCCAAGTAAATGGAACTGCAGGCATGCGCCACCATGCCCAGCTAATTTCTTGATTTATTGTAGAGATGAGGTCTCATCAAGTTGCCCAGTCAAACCCATGGGCTTAGGCAATCTTCTCACCTTGGCCTCCCAAAGTGCTGGGATTATAGGCTTGAGGTACCCACCACACCTGGCCAAGATTGCAGTCTTTTAAAATTTAAGTCGTGTGTGTGGCCTAACAGGTTATTTATCCAGAAGAGTGGTACATGAACTATTGAGAAGACTATATTTTGCAGTTGTATGGACTGTTCTCTACACATATGTTTATTAGGAATCTATGATTTCTGGACTTATTCAAAGCCTCTATTTGCTCATTAATATTTTGTCTGGACTTATTATTCATTACTAAAAGCAGGACATTGAAGTTTCTAGCCATTATGGTGTTGCGATTTTCATCAATTATTTTATCATTTACTGCATATATTTGGGAACCTTGATAGCAGATAGCCTTATTTAGAATGTCCTTTTTTGTCTGCTGTGTCAGCTTTTTTTCTCGAAGTATATTTTATCTATCAGGTAGTTTTTAACTTAAAGTGAGGTTTGCCTAATGACCACCCAGCTCTTATCTGGTAACCATTTTCTGGAATATCTTTGTCATCCTGTTACTTTTAGTCAGTTTGCATCCTTAGTTTTAAATTGATGGTCTTGTAAACAGTGCAGGTTTAAATTGACAGTCTTGTAAACAGTGCAAGTTGACTGTTACTTTTTAGTGCCTTTAACCAAAATGTTTTGATTAGGAAGTTTACTTTGTATGTAATTAAATAAATTTATGAAAGGGAGAAGCTTACTATTTTGGTAATAATTTTTCTTGTGCTTTATTTTTCTTGTAGCTATTTTGTCCATCTTTTTTCTCATACTGTCATACTGCCTTCCTTGTGTTTTTATTGTTATTGTTATTATTATTTTGAGTTGGAGTCTCACTCTGTCGCCCAGGTTGGAGGGCCCAGGTTGTCAGTCACCACAGCCTTGAACTGCTAAGCTCATTTGATCCTTCCGCCTCAGCCTTCCAAATAGCCAGTACTATAGGCGCATGCTACCATGCTCCACTTACTTTTTGATTTATTGTGGGGACGAGGTCTGTCATGTTGCTCAGGCTGGTCTCAAATCCCTGAGACAGACAATCCTCTTGCCTCTGCCTCCCAAAGTGCTAGGATTACAGGAGTGAGCCACTGCCCATGGCCCTTTTTATTAATCTTTATTCTGGCATACTTTGTTCCTTTCTCATTTTCCATTGTGTATCTGTATAGCTATTTTCTTTCTTTTTCTTTTTCTGTTTTTTTTTTTAGTCAGAGTCTCACTCTGTTGCCCAGGCTGGAGTGCAGTGGCACATTCAGGGCTACCACAGTCTGTGTGAGCCACCGTGCCTGGCCTGTGATGCTTTTTAGAATCAGTTTAGTATTCAATGAAAAGAACTTCCCTTAATATTTATTGTATGGGATGTCTAGGAATTAACTTTTTTGCTTTTGTTTATCATGAAAAGTCTTTTAATTTTGAAGACTGTTTGCTAAATCTAATATTTTCGGTTGTTTTTTTTTTAGCAAGTTTTCTGTATAACTCAAATCCCATATGATCTGCAAGGTGTCAGTACTGAGAACTCCACTGACCTTCACATTGGAACACCCTTATAGATGATCCTTGAATTTTATCTTGCTTTTGTTAAGTATCTCTTCTTGTCTGTGACTTTCAAATCTTAGGGTTTTGTTTTTTTTTGGTCAGAATCTCACTCTTTTACCCAGCCTGTAATGCAGTGGCATGATTATACCTACTACAGTTTTGACCTTCTGGGCTCTTGAGATCCTTCTGCCTCAGCCTTCAATGTAGCTGGTATTACAGACATACACTGCTATGTCCAGCTAATTTTTTGATTTATTGTAAAGATGAATCTTACATTATTGTCCAGCCTGGTCTCAAACTCCTAGTTCAGGCAATCTTCTCTCCTCTTCCTCCCAACATACTGGGATTACAAGAATGAACCACCAGACCCAACCCTAAATTATGATAATAGCATATCTGACTATAAGTGTTTATGTTTATTCTAGTTTGAGTTTGTTGAACTTGATTTTTCTCTTTTTCTTCATTACATTTTGGAATTTCTCAGATTTTTTTTGTATTCTTTAGCTCCAGACATTCTATATTTTTAAGTTTTCTTGTCTGTTGATATTATTCTATTGCTGGTTTTATTTGGTTGTCTGCATTCCCGTTTAACTTATTAAGCATTATTAAGGTAGTTATTTTGATTTGTTGCCAGGGAATATATACGTCTCTAATTCTTTAAGATTTATTTTTCTGTATTTGTTTTTGTTTTGAGTCGGAGTCTTGCTTTGTTGCCCAGTCTAGACAGCAGTGGGATGCTGCTCATGTCCATCGCAGTCTTGACCTGCTGGCCTTGGGCAATACTTCCACCTCAACCTTCCAAGTAGCTGGAACTGCAGGTGTGCACCACCACACCCAGCTACTTTTTGGTTTATTGTAGAGAAGAGATCTCATAATATTGCTCAGGCTTGGTCTCGAACCCACAGGCTCAGGCAGTCCTCTCACCTCTGCCTCCCAGAGTGGTGGGATTACAGGCATGATCCACTGAGCCCAGTTCAGGTTGATTTTTGAAAGTTTTTGTTGTTATTTTACAATTAAGTCCTCTTTCTCTGATTCTTCATATGCTTTGTGATACTTTCTTGGCATTTTGTCTTTAAAAAGCTATTTGTCATAATCTTTATGGAGTTGCTTTGTCTAAAGTATGACACTGATCACTATCTTAGAGATTCTAGAAGGAGTATCAAGTCACTTATGATATGTCTTCTCTGGAATTATGCATCTACTCTTCCAGTTAAATAGTTTGACTGTGTTTATTTTCAAGACTTCATAATTACTTGGTGTATCTGTGAAATGTCTATGGTACTGCAGTCTCTCTGGGGCTGTAAGTGCCTGTAGTATCGAGATTCAACCTATCATACAAAGTATATCACATCTTCTTTACTCTGTGAGAAAAGAAAGAAACCAGTCCTTGGGTAAATCACCAGATTCCAGAAGTGCGACTCATAGCGCATTATTTTCTTTCTTCCCTGAGCAAGAAGACATGTATTGGAAGAGTTTATGGTAGTCAAAATGACTAAACTTTCTCTTCTGTATAACTTTTCTTCACAATGTGCTCATCTGGGATTCTCCAGACTCTTACCTGTGTTTTGGAGTTGCTCAAAGAGGCAGTTTGGTCACTGTTATGTAAAGTACATATATTTATAAAAAAGTGAGAACCTGTGATTTTTATTTTGCTTTCTTGCTATTGTTTTGAGCATAGTATAGTTTTTGCTAGATTTATAATATATTTTCACCTGAGTCTAGTAAGTACATGTCTATTTTAATTATTTCCAGTTACAAATTCTCATAACAATGAGGACCTTTTGCCCGCGGAGAACACAGAAGAATCACTCACAAAAGCAACATTGGGAAGATATGGAAGATATGGCTGTAAGAATTTACATTTCGAGATTGATTGGAAAAGTGTGAATGAGGATGAAGGGCAAAAAGGATGTTATTTTGTACATGATCATTACAACTCTAACAAATATGGGAAGGACTTTGATCAGCACTCCAAATTTATTGTCCACCAGAGTATCCATATTCCAGCAATGGCTTGCAAATATAAGGAATACAGCAAAACTTTTAACCAGTCCACAAAATGCACTCAATATCAGAAATTTGTTAAGGGAAATTCACACAGATGTAATATATGTGGGAAAGTGTTTAGTAAATCAGCAAATCTAAAGAGTCATAAAAGAATCCATACTGGAGAGAGACCCTACAAATGTGAAGAATGTCACAAAACCTTTAATTTGTACTCAAGTCTTATTCAACATCAGAGAATCCATACTGGAGAGAAACCCTATAATTGTAAAGAATGTGGGAAAGCCTTTCGTTCTCATTCAGGACTTGCTGGACATAGGAGGATCCATACTGGAGAAAAACCCTACAAATGTGAAGAATGTGGGAAAGCCTTTCGCTCTCATTCAGGACTTGCTGGACATAGGAGGATCCATACTGGAGAGAAACCCTACAAATGTGAAGAATGTGGCAAAGTCTTTCGCTTTCATTCAGAACTTGCTAGACATAGGAGGATCCATAATGGAGAGAAACCCCACAAATGTGAAGACTGTCACAAAACCTTTAATTTGTGCTCAAGTCTTATTCAGCATCAGAGAATCCATACTGGAGAGAAACCCTACAAATGTAAAAAATGTGATAAGGCCTTTAGCTGTCATTCAGTACTTGTTCGACATACAAAGATCCATACTGGAGAGAAACCCTACAAATGTGCTGAATGTGACAAAGCCTTTCGCTCTCATTTAGGACTTACTGGACATAGGAGCATTCATACTGGACAGAAGCCCTACAAATGTAAAGAATGTGAGAAAGACTTTCGCTCGCGTTTAGGACTTGTTGGACACATGAGGATCCATACTGGAGAGAAACCCTATAAATGTGGATGTGGCAAGGCCTTTCGCTGTCATTCAGAACTTGCTAGACATAGGAGGATCCATATTGGCGAGAAACCCCACGAATGTAAAGAGTGTCACAAAACCTTTAATTTGTACTCAAGTCTTATTCTACATCAGAGGACCCATACTGGAGAGAAACCCTACAAATGTAAAATATGTGACAAAGCCTTTAGCTCTCATTCAGTACTTGCTCGACATACAAAAATCCATACTGGAGAGAAACCCTACAAATGTGAAGAATGTCACAAACCCTTTAATCGGTACTCCCATCTTATTCAACATCAGAGAATTCATACTGGAGAGAAACCCTACAAATGTAAAGAGTGTGACAAAGCCTTTCGTGCCCATTCATTACTTGCTCGACATACAAAGATCCATACTGGAGAGAGACCCTACAAATGTGAAGAATGTCACAAAACCTATAATTTCTACTCAAGTCTTATGCAACATCAAAGAATCCATACTGGAGAGAAACCCTACATATGTCAAGAATGTGGCAAAGCATATCGCTCTTATTCAGGACTTTATGGACATAGGACCATCCACACTAGAGAGAAACCCTACAAATGTGCAGAATGTGGCAAAGCCTTTCGCTCTCATTCAGGACTTACTGGACATAGGAGCGTCCATACTGGAGAGAAACCCTATAAATGTAAAGAATGTGGCAAAGTCTTTCGCTCTCATTCAGGACTTTATGGACATAGGAGCATCCATACTGAAGAGAAACCCTACAAATGTAAAGAATGTGGGAAAGCCTTTCGCTCTCATTCAGGACTTTACGGACATAGGAGCATCCATACTGGAGAGAAACCCTACAAATGTAAAGAATGTGGGAAAGCCTTTGCAGATTACTCATATTTCACTGTACATCAAAGAATCCATACTGGAGAGAAACCCTACAACTGTGAAGAATGTGGGAGAGCCTTTCGCTTTCGTTCAGAACTTGCTAGACATAGGAGGATCCATACTGGAGAGAAACCCTACAAATGTGCAGAATGTGGTAAACCCTTTCACTTTCATTCAGGACTTGCTGCACATATGACCACCCATACTGGAGAGAAACCTTACAAATGTAAAGAATGCGGCAAAGCCTTTCGTTTTTATTCAGGACTTGCTGGACATAGGAGGATCCATACAGGAGAGAAACCATACAAGTACGAATAATGTGTCAAAACCTTACACTTCCATTCAGGACTTGCTGGACATAGGCGAATCCATACTGGAGAGAAATCCTACAAATGTGAAGAATGTTCCAAAGTCTTCAATCAGCACTCACATCTTACTCAACACCAGCGAATCCATACTGGAGAGAAGCCCTTCAGATGTAAAGAATGTGGCAGAACCTTTCACTTTTGCTCCAACTTTTCTCAACATCAGAGAATTCATACGTGATAAATTTCTTGTACTTGTAATGACTATAGAAGCACATTTATTAAAATATAAGCCATAGAGCACATATGGAGAAAAGCTTTACAGCTGAAAAATATAGTGCATTACCTTTACTTATGTCATGGATCTTCAGAATGTAGAAATGTAAGGCATATCTAAATCCTTTAACTATGTATAAAACTTTATTTGACATTAGAAAATTTGCATTAGAGAGACCCTCTACACATTTATTGAATGTGGAGTGACTTTTGTTTAAAACATATGCCTTAGATAACACCATGGTGTTCATGCTGAAATCTTTAAAGATGCAATATATGGGAAAACTTAACAGTCACGTTGAAGTAAACATCAGAGGATTCACACTAAAGCACTATGGAACTAACACTTCCAGAGAATACTCTAAATTAGACTGTTGGTTATAGGGAATGAGTCAAAGTCAAAAGAATTAGGTAAGTTTTGTGCTTACATGCTGAGTAGGATGAGTGTTTTTTAAAAGGGGAGTAGGTATATTCTATGTATACTTTTGTTTTTGCATTCACAGAATTTGAGGATGCTTTGAAAAGCAAATATTGATGGAACTCAGCTCTCAAATAACTTGATGATGTGTGGTCAGTTATTGCTGCATTATAGCTACGACAGGCACTTTATATTAGGTGAGCATCCTCTCACCTAATATATTCCATGGGTGATGAAGGACACTGAAATGTAAGATGCATGAGAAGGTCTAAGACGAGAGGAGAAGCTCCTTTTGGCTCATGTTGAGCAGTATTGTAAGTCCTGCATGAGGTGGGTGCTCAGGGTAACATTTTTGAAGACTGTAATTTAACACAAAAAAATTCGTAGGTTTAGAAATCCAGTGTCCTGCCAACTGCATATGAAGAAAAAAATGAGACTAGCCCGTTAATATCCTGATGTATCTTCACAATATGAATGCTTTTGAGTCATAATTGTTGCTTCACGTGGTATAAATAGAGTTCGATTCACAGACATCAGAGAAAGCATAAATGCTCTCTGAAAAGATGTAGATTGTAAATTTATGTTTGGTAAATCTTAGCCTCAGTTTTGAAAACTGAGGAGAGCTGCACTCTCACATATATCAACAGAAATGCTTCCTGAAAGTTTGTAATCTGTTTTTACTAACAAGTATATAAGAATCTTCATTTAGATGATGTGAACTTAATTTTTTTAAAAACATGTTTATAAATGGTTCATAGACTGTTGTGCACAAAATGAAGTGTTTTTATACATTTGTGTTAACCTATTCCATCTTACTCTAGATTGCAGGTCAATGATGGCCATATACTTACTGTTGAGTAATTACGAAATGGTCTCTGGTGAGCTTTTTTCCCATTTGTTATGTTGTATTTATTTTCTTATTGTAGTTATAGACTCATTATGATGACTATAATAAAGATTATACAGGAGTATACTCATATGACATACTTTTCTGAAATCTTATTCTTGTAATAACTCATTTTATATTTTTAGTTATACTTTGCACGTCTCTTGGCCTTCAATAAAGATAGTTACTTATGGTTTTAATTTACATTGAACAAAATATACAAATATGTTACTCTAAATTTTTATGAGTCAGAGGACTAGGGAAGACAAAGTTGTGTTTGTGTGTCAATGTGTTCCTACCTTAAGAAACAAAGGAAATTATTGGAAAAACATCATTTAAAACCTAAAAGCAAGTGTGGTTTTTCTGCTTCACATTGAATTTGTTTCTAAAATCTAATGGCTTCTCGTCATAATCTTTATAAAAATCATGTTTTTTTACTTGCCTGTTATTTATAAAACTCCTAATATAGAATTCACTGTTTCATGTTCAAAAAGTGTTTGTTATTTGTCCTACTTAGAAATTTTAGGGGTATTTATATGTAACATTTAATGATGTTTAGAAAGCACTATGGAGATGAAAATAATTTTCAGTGAAATTGGTTTTATTTACTAGGCCAGTTTGTTCAGGTGAAAACTTAGAAGATTTCATGTCAAGGGGTTTTAAAAACTTTTGTTTGTTTTGACATTTAATCAAACTGAACAAACACAAGATAATCCTTGGTGTGTAATAAAGAATCTGTCATTAGCAAATATTCCTCTTATAGTGAATTTGGGGTTCTAGGTAAGAGGATAAAGATATCTGGAGTCCTTCTCTGCCTGTATATGCCTCAAACTTTCTCACTGGATTCCCTACCCCCGTAACATTCTACACTAGACTTTGTAGGTGCTGATGAAAAACAACAGAAAGAGCAAAACTGGGATAGATAAGAAAATAGGAGAAATTAAAAGAAGGGGATGTAACAGGGCAGTGTCAAGGGAAAGAAAAAGACCATGAAGACACAGGGCAGGAAGGGGCCTCAGGCTTTGTGAGAGGGGATCACATGAGAAAGAGTAAATAAAAAGGAAACAAGAATAAAGTGGAGATTAGAAATAGAGAGCAAGCAGTGAAATAAAGCCAAAAAGGTGCCTAACAGTAAAACAGGAAGGAAAACAAGAGATATCAAAAAGATGGTGAACTGGTTAGAGAAATGCAGAATGGCGGAGAATCAGAGAAGCAAAAAGAGGATGGAGAAAGGTGACAATAACAGTGAAAAAGCCGGGCTCGGTGGCTCAGCCTGTATTCCTGCGCCTTTGGGAGGCTGAGGTGAATGGATTGCCTGAGCCCGCGGGTTCGAGACCCGCCTGGGCAGCGAGACCTTATCTCTACAATAAATCAAAAAATCAGCCAGGCGTGGTTGTGCATGCCTGTAATTCCGGCTACTCGGAAGGCTGAGGCGGAAGGATCACCGGAGCCCAGCAGGTCGAGGCTGCGGTGGCCGGGAGCCGCCACTGCACTCCAGTCTGGGCGACAGAGTGAGACTCCAACTCCAAAAAAAAAAAAAAAAACTACAGTGAAAAAACTACATAGAAAAAAGATATGCAGGGGGAGGGGTGAGAAAATGCAGATATTTTGAGAGAAATACTACAAATGCTGAAACCAACTTGAATGTGCGCGGAGAAAATCTGAAAGGTTGAAAAGAATGAAGACAGAAGTGGAGAAAATGTGGGAAAGTTGTAAAGATGGGCTATGACTAGAGAGGGTGTTGGAGATTTAGGGGAGCATGGAGATAATCCTGTGTACAGGGGAAAGCCTTGTTGCACCTTGGAGACAAGTTGAGAATGGAAAGGGAGGCCAGGCTCGGTGGCTCACCCTATAATCCCAGCACTTTGGGAGGCCGAGACGAGTGAATTGCCCAAGCCTGTGGGTTCGAGACCCCCCCCAGGGCAACTTGGCAAGACCTCATCTCTACAATAAATAAAAAATTAGCCCGGCGTGGTAGCACACACATGCAGTTCCAGCTACTTGGAAGGCTGAGGTGGAAGGATCGCTGAAGCCCAGCAATTCAAGGCTGTGGTAGCCAGGAGCATGCCACTGCACTCCAGTGTGGGTGACAGAGTGAGACTCCAACTCAAAACAAACAAACAAAAAGTTAAGGGAAGCGTCTCTGCTGATCATGTTGCAGTAAAGGTGTGTATAATAAAATCCCAGACTGGGCATGGTAGCGCATGCTTGCCTTCCTATCCCTTTGGGAAGCCAAGGCAGGAGAATAACTTGAAGCCAGGTGTATGAGATCAGCATAAGCAACATAGCAAAACACTATCTTTTGGAAAATAAAATAAAACCCCCTTGAAACAGGTTTCCCTGCGTTATGCACATTGTTTTATTGTTTATTCATTATTACTTAATTACACATGTTGTAGCATGTCTTGTGAGGTATTGTTTGTCTTGTGTATTGAATAAATATGGAGTTTAATTTCTGAGAAGTTGGGGTTATTTTAAAGTTAACTTTTATTGATTTGTAGACTGGTGTTTAATATGTACATAGCAAGTGGCCTTACCTTTAATGATTCAGATGTTGGTCACACAGTCTGGTGTTTCCTTGAGTGTGTTTTGGGTGAGATTAACATTCAAATCAGGGTCTTTAAATATAGAATACTAATGCCCTCCTTCAAGTGGGTTGTCCTCACAAAAGAAGTCCAAGGACTGCATGAAGCAGAGACTTCTCTCTCTGACCAAGAGATACCTCTCCAGTGGACTCATTTTAGACCTAATGTGTGACAGCTAGTCATGAAGGTTCTCAGCAGGCAGACTTGGGACGAGCTGGAACATTAGGTCTCTTGTGTCTCCAACCTGCTTGCCCATTCTGCAGATATTGGACTTGTAAACCTCCATAGTCAACTGAGCCACATCTTTAAATTTATTCATACACAAGTGGCTAGCATTGCATAAATGTCCTAAAAGCTCCCATGTGATCCTGAAGAATGCCTTTAAATCTGTAACCACAGTGCTGAGAGTACTGTAAGTCAAACACATGTCTCATCCTATGACTGACTGAATTACAACAAATATGGATTGCCCACTTTCATAGGATATGTGCTGTTCAAATAAGGATATTCCCTGGAAGAAACAGGATCTTGGAAATTGGGATGGGGATGTGTGAAAGACCGTGTTTATGCTGGGGACATTAAGCACCTACATTTTCTTGGGCCTCACTTCCAGAAGAAGTAGCTTCTCTGTTCAAATCTGAAATTAAATGTGCATGCCTGTAGAAATGATAATAACCTTTGACAGGGAAAATCTGAAAGCTACAAGAATCCTTATACTTGTAAATACAGTTGAAAGAAAAACATGAGAACAGAATGGAACCAAGGGAGCTGCCAGAGAATTAAGCTAAGAATCCAGTGCGCTACCAGATGTTGTATGACTACAGAGCACCAATTCCATGTCGGTGTCTAACTTCACACAGAAAAACAGAACAAAGAAAGTGCAGACATTCCAAGTACGGTGTATCTCCTGTAGGTGAGACCCATTATAAATAATATTGCACATAAGAATGTATGCTTCCAGGATGAGTGTGAAAAAAATTTATGTAACATAAACTTCAAATACAGAAATTACATTTAAATATCAGCCTAGGCAACATAGCAAGACCTCATATATGAAAGTTCAAAAAATTAGCCAGGTGTGGTGGTGTGCACTCGTATTCCCAGGTAGTTGGAAAGTTGGTGTTGGAGGATTATTTCAGCCCAGGAGTTTGAGGCTGCTGTGAGCCATGATCATGCCATTGTACTGCAGTCTGGGTGACAGTGACTCCTCAACCCAAAGTAGAATATTTAAATTAGTACTGTTGACCCTAGAACAATGCAGGGGTTAAGAGTACCACTCCCCTGTATAGTCAAATGCCCATTCATAACTTCTCAATTCCCCAAAACATTACTATTCATAGTGCAATATTTCCATACCATGACTAACATAAAACAGTCCATTAACATATTTTGTATGTTATATGTTTGTATATACTGTTTTCTTACAATGATGTAAGCAGATTATTAACCCAGAAAGAGCAAACCAAATATTGCATGTTCTCATGTACAAATGAGAGCTAAACACAGGTACACACAGACAAAAGTAAGAATGGCAGACCCTAGGGACTCATGAAGAGGGGAGGCAGGGAGGCAAGAGTTGAAAAATGACCTATTGCGGGTTCGAGATCCGCCTGGGCAACTTGGCGAGACTTCATCTCTACAATAAATCAAAAAAATTAGCTGGGCGTGGTAGCGCAGAAAAATGGCTTATTAGGGAACATCTTCAACATTTAGCTGATGGGCTCAAAAGCCCAAGCCTCACCATCACGCAATATACCCATGTCCCAAACGTGCACAGCTAGTCACAGAATTCAAAAGGAAAAAAATGAAAGTAGAAGTTAGAAAATATATTTACTATTCTTTTTATGAAAGGTGCTCATCATAAAATTTCTCATCCTTTCGATCTTCAGGTTTAGGAACCTGACGGAGAGGAGGAAAGGAGGAACTGGTCTTGCTGTCTCTGGGGTGGCAGAGGCAGGAGAGGTGGAACACTCAGTGCAGCTTTGCAGAAACACATCTTCATTTCTGTCTGACCCTTGCATTTAAAAAATGTGTGTATATGGTACCAGTTCTTCCACTATTTGATTTAGTTTTAGTGTCCTGTTGTAGAAGGGTCTAGGTTATAAAAGAAGCCAAAACAATCTTGATCAAAACCTTTCTGCCAGCTTTTTTTTGAGTTGGTGTCTCACTCTCACCCAGACTGGAGGGCAGTGGCACACTCACAGCCACTGCAGTCTCGACCTGCCGGGCTCCGGCAATCCTTCTGCCTCAGCCTCCCAAGTAGCTGGGACTACAAGCAAGTACCACCATGCCAGGCTAAATTTTCTTGATTTTAGAGACAAGGTTTCACCATGTTTCCCAGGTTGGTCTCAAACCCATGGGCTCAGGCCATCCTCTTACCTCAGCCTCCCAAAACACTGGGATTACAGACTTGAGTCACCATGCCCGGCCTCTGCCAGCTTTTGTAGTGCTAATTTGTTTTCTAGCACTGCTGCATATGTGTCTTCTTAGGTTTTTGTTGGTTGGTTGGTTGTTTTTTTGAGTTGAGGTTCTCGCTCAATTGCCCAGGCTGGAATGCAGTGGGATGCTCGCAACCTTGACCTACTGGGCTCAGACAATCCTCTCACTTCTACAAAGTGCTGAAATTACAGGCATGAGCCACCATGCACAAGCTACTTCTGTGTTTTCTTTCCCATCACCTTGCACGGCATTGAAAACACTCATCCTTGTCGTCATCTGCTTTTCACTACTGTGGTGTGGTGCCCGAGATCCATACTTGAGATTCTTTCTACTTTGTTTCCTTGTATGCAAGCAATTGCTTGATGTAATTTCCTTGATTGGCTCTTGAGAGAACAACTGCTAATAAGACATCAGCATCTGGAAGGCTGAGGCAGGAGGATCGCCGGAGCACAGCAGGTTGAGGCTGCGGTGGCCGGGAGCATGCCACTGCACTCCAGTCTGGGCAACAGAGTGAGACTCCAACTCAAAAAAAAAAAAAAGAAAAAAGACATCAGCATCACTTGGCATGTTAGGCAGAATCTCACAACACTTGCACTCAACACATAGCAGTAGGAGGTGACCACATAATTATTAAGTGGTACAGTATGTGTCACAGCTACTTTTATGCAGTTGTAATTTATTTATTTATTTGAGTTGGAGTCTCACTCTGTTGCCCAGGCTAGAGTGCAGTGGCATGCTCATGGCCACCCTGGCCTCAACCTGCTGGATTCCGGCGATCCTTCTGCCTCAACCTTCCAAGTAGCCGGAACTACAGATGCACACCACCATGCCCGGCTAATTTTTTATTTATTGTAGAGATGAGGTCTTGCCAAGTTGCCCGGGCTGGTTTCAAACCACCAGCCTCAGGCATTTCGCTTTCCTAGCTCCCAAAGTGCTGGGATTACAGGCTGAGCCACTGAACCTGGATGCAGTTATAATTTAATACTGCTTGTTTACATTTGTTACGCTTTTCTCAAATACTAATGGTGCCATGTATACTCAAAAATTTTAAGTTTATCTTTGAATGACAGATTTTTATGTGTTTTATGGTAATAAATGGCAAAATTGATTAGGGTATACATGTATTTGATGCATTAATGATATAACTGTTTTTTATTTTCTTACTTTTTTTTATTTTTTTAGTTGGAGTCTCATTCCATCGCCCAGGCTGGAGTGCAGTGGCAATCTCACGGTCACCCCAACCCCATGACCCGCTGGGCTCAGGTGATCCTTCCGCTTCAGCCTTCCAAGTAGCTGGAACTGCAGGACGCATGCCACCGTGCCTGACTAATTTCTTGATTTATTGTAGAGACGAGGTCTCACCAAGCTGCCCAGGCTGGTCTCGAACCCCTGGACTCAGGCAATCCTCTCGCCTCGGCCTCCCAAAGTGCTGGGATTACAGGCTTGAGGCAGTGCGCCTGTCCCCATATAAACTTTTAAAAATACATTTTCCATCTTTGCATAAGTTTTAATGCAAGCCCCATATGGTGGCTGCCGACCACCTCTGCATGGATCACTGCTTGTATTCCCAGTCATTCCCTTAGGTCTCTTGACTCCTTACCCCAGGACATTCAGGCTCAGCTTTTGCCTGCTTTGGAAAAAAATACTTAATTCCCTACACTGGTCAGATGGCACTATATTTTTTGTGAACTGTCATGATTTTTTTTTGAACACTTTCTAGTCATTCATTCTTCCCTTGCAAAGACTGAACCATGTCTTTGAGTAGTCACCCAACAGTGAGTGTGTGAACCCCAGACTGAGTCTCTGCCCTCAGAGGACTTACCACGTGGCAAAAATGGCAGGTGTCGACTAAATGTGTTTAAAATGGTTCTACAATTTATTAAACCTTTAAGGCTGGGTGGCAGCCTTATGCCTGTAATCCCAGCACTTCGAGAGACCTGGGGGGTGGGGGGTGAAAGGGTAAACCAAGGCAAGGTGGGCCGATGCTGTGGGAATAACGCAAGATTACAACAAGAAAGAAAGTAGAAGTCGGGCAACTCCTTTGGGTCCCCTCCCACTGTGGGAGCTTTTCTGTCCTCTCAGTAAATCCTGGTTTCTCACTTTAAAAACAAACAAACAAACAAATAAATAAATAAAAATAAGCCAGCATAATCCGAAATCAGCTGATAAAAGAAAAATAAAGAGAAAGTAGAAGTAAGGTTTATTATTCATCTTTCACTGATGGGAAGGGGGCCGACAGTCCAAGGCAAGTGTGGCATGGCTGGCTAAAGACTAGGAATGTTTAAAGGCTCAAAAGCAAACCTCTAAGGGTAAGGGGCTCAAACTTGGAGGAGGTTTGGGCCAAAGGGAGTGTCCAAAATTGTATTCTTTCGTTCCTGTAGCAGTCACATAAATTGTGTCTTTTGTTGTTGTTTTTGAGCTGGAGTCGCACACCCTTGCCCGGGCTGGAGTGCAGTGGCACACTCACGGCCACCCCAGTGTCAACCTGCTGGGCTCTGGTGATCCTTCTGCCTTAGCCTTCCAAGTAGCTGGAACTAAAGGCGCATGCTACCATGCCTGACTAATTTTTGATTTATTGCAGAGATGAGGTCTCACCAAGTTCGCCCGGGCTGGTCTCGAACAGGAGGGTTCAGACAATCCATTTGCGTCGGCCTCCCAAAGTGCTGAGATTACAAACTGAGCCACTGAGCCCAGTCAAATTACATATCTTGACACTGCCAGGCGTCAGTGTTCCATGACCTCAGGTGATGGGCTGGAGTAGTCAACGGTTGGGTAATAACAATGTATCAGTAAGCATGGCTCCTGGTGTTGTGCTGGAGGTCGTCATGGGCAGCTGATGACAAAGTATTAATATAAATGTCTAAAAAATTGAATTGTTAGCAAGCAGGATGTGCTCAAGGGGTTCCGTATAAGTGCAACTTTTTTGGGGGGGGATTTATTATAGAGATGAGGTCTCACCATGTTGCTCAGGCTGGTCTCAAACCCCTGAGCTCCAGGCAATCCTCTCACCTCAGCCTCCCAAAGTGCTGGGATTACAGACTTGAGCCACCATGGCCGGTGATTAGTGCTAATTTCTAAGACTAAAATATTTTTTTTCAGTAATGATTACATGGCAAACAGTGTCCAGACTGTGCAGCAAGGGATTTCAAAGAGCGAGGCGTAGCAAAATGACTGTGCTATTTAAAAATGGCTACATTAAACTAAATATATTGGCCGGGTGCAGTGGCTCATGCCTATAATCCCAGCACTTTGGGAGACTGAGGTGAGAGGATTGCCTGAGCCCATGGGTTTGAGACCAGCCTGGGAACTTGGTGAGACCTCATCTCTACAATAAATGAAGAATAATTAGCCGGGCATGGTGGCGCATGCCTGTAGTTCCAGCTACTTGGAAGGCTGAGGTAGAAGGATCTCCTGAGCCCAGCAGGTTGAGGCTGCAGTAGCCGTGAGCATGCCACTGCCTCCAGCCTGGGTGATGGAGACTCTGACTCAAAAAAACAGACAAAAAGTTAATATACTCTACACTTTAAAGTTTCCCTCCTTTCGTTCCCACCTCTTGCCATTTCAAAAATATTTGCAATTTGGGATTAGGGTCAGAGATTGGACTTCTGTAACTTCTTCCTCTTGGACCGAACGTGAGCATGCTACTGGACTCCAGTCTGGGCAACAGAGTGAGACTCGTCCCTACCTATTCCTACCTATCCATTTTGAACTAGCAAGAGGGTGGAAATCAGGTGGGGAAAAATCCAGGTGTACTTAACTCATCTAAAACATCGAGCAAATACACAGACTGCTATAAGCAGGCATATAATGATAAAAAATGTAGCCAGGCACGGTAGCTCACATCTGTAATCCCAGCACTTTGGAAGGCAGAGGCGAGAAGATTGCCTGAGACCAGCCTGGGCAACATGGCACGACCTCGTCTCTGCGATAAATAAAAAAAATTAGCCAGGCATGGTGGCACATGCTTGTAGTTCCAGCTCCTCAGAAGGCTGAGGCAGAAGGATCACCTGAGCCCAGCAGATTGAGGCTGTGGTGGCCATGAGTGTGCCACTGCACTCCAGCCTGGGCGACAGAGTGAGACTCTGACTCAAAAAAAAAAAAAAAATGCAATGGCAGCTGAAATGATGCTAGATAATTGAAAATGATTTTGCAAAGTAAAAGCATAGCCAGCTATGTCTCTCACTTGATTAGGAGATGTTTGATTGTAAGTCCTCAACTGTAGTACAGTAGAGGCTACTTCTTTTGCTAGCAAGAAGTTTAATGCCATGTGGTTGTCCACCACTTACTGTTTGATTTCTCCTTCCTCCTGATTAAGGTTTGGGAGGTATATTCTGCTATATAATGGTCACGGCATATCAGAGCCTCTAACTCAGGGAAGATGTAATTGAAAATGGCAACTCCTGAGGACCTGCAATGAGGATCCATGCAAGGGGGATTCATGCAGTTCCCACAAGTTCCCTTGTGAAACCTCGGGACCAGAGTTGAATATCTCCACAGTTTGGCCTGGCATGGTGACTCCTACCTAAAATCTCAGTAATCTGGGAGGCCAAGGGGAGAGGATTGCCTGAGCCCAAGGATTTGAGACCAGCCTGGGCAACTTGGCAAGCCCTCATCTCTATAATATATCAAGGAAAATAAGCCAGGTGTGGTGGCACATGCCTGTAGTTCCAGCTACTTGGAAGACTGAGGTGAAAGGATCGCTTGAGCCCAGCAGTTGGAGGCTGCGGTGGCCGTGAGCATGCCACTGCACTCCAGCCTGGGTGATGGAATGAGACTCTGATGCAGAAAAAAAAGTCTCTACAGTTTGTGGTGATATCTCTATGGGTTCTGTTGGAGTGCCTTTTGATTTTAAGTGCTGGGTGGAGTAATCCTTCCAGCAACCTGGAACTTACACAGGGGAGTTGGCCAGAATAATTAGCTAGTATAACCGTGCCATTGAGAAAGTGGACAGTTTGAACTTCTGAGAAGAGTACACTCCTATGGATCCAGTACCATTGGGAAGCGTTAATGAAAATTCGTTCTCTGACATTGTTGGGTGCAAAGGCTTGAAGCCTTGGCATGCATGGAGGTAATTAGTAGTACTTTGTTCTGTGTAGCAGAAGTGCTGATTTTAAGATACCAGGGATTTTTTGGAGGACCCGGTTGAGCCCAGATTCCAGGTGGGAAGGTGGAGTATAGATTTGCCCATATCTCCTGAAATGCCACCACTGTAGAGGGCTGATCGTGGCAGAAATCAGCAGAGTCCTGATGGAAACCCAACAGGGGCCCAGGCAGCAGAGGCTCCATTATGAGCTGGGGGGTCGGAGCATGGATATCAGGGCATGGGCTGTAGGAACTAGACTTTACTCTTATTTTGGGCCCTAGAATTTGGCCTAGAGCTCTTACAACTATGTCAAACAAAATGCCAACATCATTCATGTTGGCCAGGGGTGGTTGGCCTTATTTTGATAGTTCTGAGGTTTGTTGGGTGAGGAAACCATTCCCAGCTTTCCAGTTTATCGGCGTGTCCTTGCACTATGAGGAATCTGGAGATAAAGAGGGTATACAGAGAGGTTAAAGATAATGGGGCATTAGAAGTTGTTAACCTGGTTTCAGTAAAACTCTCTTAAGTTGTACTCCTTGCCTTCTAATGAGGTTAGGGAGATGGAGAATGAAGGGTTTCTCTTATATTGTAAGTTACTCAGTGGCCACAGATTAAATGATTAATTAAACATTTGATAATCCACATTTGTCCCACATTTGATAATGAATATTCTTTGCATTCTTTTTTTTTTGAGTTGGAGTCTTACTCTTGTTGCCCAGGCTGGAGTGCAGTGGCACGCTCATGGCCACCCCAGCATCGACCTGCTGAGCTCTGGCAATCCTTCTGCCTCAGCCTTCCAAGTAGCCAGAACTACAGGCGCGTGCTACAACACCCAGCTAATTTTTTTGATTTACTGGAGAGACAAGGTCTCACCAAGTTGCCTGGGCTGGTCTCAAACCAGTCAATCTACTCACCTTGGCCTCCCAAAGTGCTGAGATTACAGGCTGAGCCACTACAGCTGGCCTCCTCTGCATTCTTTTTTTGGTTTGTTTTTTTGAGTTGAAGTCTCACTCTGTCACCCGGACTGGAGTGCAGTGGCTGCTCCCGGCCACCGCAGCCTCGACCTGCTGGGCTCCAGCAATCCTTCCGCCTCAGTCTTCCAAGTAGCCGGAATTACAAACATGCGCTACCATGCCCGGCTGATTTTTTGATTTATTGTAGAGATGAGGTCTCGCCAAGTTGCCCAGGCGGATCTCGAACCCGCGGGCCCAGGCAATCCACTCACCTCAACCTCTCAAAGGCACGGGATTACAGGCTGAGCCACCGAGCCCGGCTTCCTCTGCATTCTTTTGCCAATTCCTGTAAGTCGTACCTGGTAGGCCTTGGACCTGATATTAAGCACAGGTTGGGGAAATTCTGCAAGCTGTTCTTTGGAATAGTTGTATTATTTCAGGTCCCCACCGATGTTTGAGAAAAACCATGAAATAGACATTGTCTTTAAAAGCCTTTGCTAAGTCAGGTTCCACGGGCATTTCATGAGGTTACCTTTTTGAAGAGGTAGTAGAGATCACCTAGTGGTTCAGAGATATATGATTCAGCTGGCCAATCTACATCAGGAACACTGGTGGCCGGAGGAAGTGCTGGCTTGAGTCTGCACAGATGTATCCAGAAGGGGAGCCCCAGGAGCTTTATTGCAGTGGAAGTAGTTAGAATGAAGAGAAAATGTCCCTTTCATGGTGGCTGAAGGGTCTTAGTTTGCCCTGGCAAATCTTTGAGAAGTACCCAGTCTCCAGGTTGTTGCTGGGATTTGGGAACTGGGCCCTTGCTGGGGGCTGGGAGCTGCTGAGCTGCATAAGCTTAAATTTTTTTTTTTTTTTTTTTGAGTCAGAGTCTCACTTTATTGCCCAGGCTAGAGTGCAGTGGCATGCTCATGGCCACCCCACCATTAACCTGCTGGGCTCCAGCGATCCTTCCGTCTCAGCCTTCCAAGTAACTGTAACTACAGGTACGCCAAGTAGCTGGAATGAGGTCTCGCCAAGTTGCCCAGGCTGGTCTTGAACCTGAGGGCTACAAGACAATCCACTCACCTCAGCCTCCTGAAGTGCTGGGATGACAGGCTGAGCCACCGAGCCTGGCCCCTTTCTCCAATTTCTGGAGCTTATGCTTAATATCCAGAGCTGACTGGAGTATCTGGATTTAAATTAGTATATTTGGGAGGCCGAGGTGAGAGGATTGTCTGAGCCCAGGGGTTCCAGACGGGCCTGGGTAACATGGTGAAACATCATTTATATCTGTAATAAATCAAAAAAATTAGCTGGGTATGGTGACATGCACCTGTAGTTCCAGCCACTTGGAAGGCCAAGAGAGAAGGACTGCCTGAGTCCAGTAGGTCGAGGTTGCAGTGGCCGTGAGTGTACCCCTGTGCTTCAGCCTTGGTGACAGAGTGAGATTTCAACTCAAAAAAAAAAAAAAAAAAAAAGGCCAGGCATGATGGCTCACACTTATAATCCCAGTACTTTGGGAGGTTGAGGTGAGAGGTTTGCCTAAGCCCATGGGTTTGAAGCCAGCCTGGGCAACATGGTGAGATCTCATTTCTACAATAAACAAATAAATGAAAAGTTAGCCAGTCAGGGTGGAGGGTGCCTGTAGTTCCAGATAGTTGGAAGGCTGAAGTGGAAGGATCACCTGAGCCCAGCAGGTTGAGGCTGTGGTGGCTGGGAACGTGCCACTGCACTCCAGTCTGGGCAATAGAGTGAGACGCTAACTCAGAAAAAAAATGAAAAAAAAAAATTAGTATAGTCCTGCATGACCTTTGATAAATGAGCTTAAAAGACTATGGGTTTGTCATCTGACCTTTCAACAATTTCTTTGACTTTAATCATAGTTCACAGGTTTAATGATGGCCTCTTGCATGCCGTGTTTTAGGCAGAAAATATAATGGTTCCATTTTTTCCCTGTCAGGGGAGTTGGGCTGATAATTCCAGCTAGGATCTGTTCCTGGGACGACTGTTGCAGCCGGGAGGTGCTGACCAGGCTGAGTGTGACTGAGTTAGTTAATCAGGAAACTCTGGCTTTTGCAAAAATCCAGTTCAGTTCCTTATGGTGGGTAGCTGTGGTTAAAATGACTGGAATCCCCCTGAATGTCTCTAAATGTGAGATCGTCCAAAAGGGAGAGGGATTGAAATTCTTTAGCAAACTTTGTTGGGTCAGTGGAAAAGGAGCCTAGTCTGGTTTCAGTTTGGGAGAGGTCATCCACCATGGAGAATGCATCATGGACCCTTGCGATGCCTTCAGCTTCCACAGCTTCCCTTAAGGGAAGTTGATGAACGGCTGTGGGAGCCTGGAATGGTTTTCCAGAATGTGTGTGTGCAGGTGAAGGTGGTGGTGGGGGAAGGGAGGGAAGGAGGAGAAAGACTGGAATCAGCAACTGTGGTCGTCATGCTGAACTCATGTCTCTAGGTAGAGGTGGGTCTAGGGATGGAGGTGGGGGTGGCTGGCAGATCTGGGAGGGAAGCCTGAAGAGTTTAGGTCCTGATGACAGACTAGCTCAAAAAAGTCCCGAATGTACAGAACTCCAGCATGCTTGTTATTTCTTTTTTTAATTCTTTTTTTTTTTGAGTTGGAGTCTCACTCTGTGGCCCAGGCTGGCGTGCAGTGGCACGCTCATGGCCACTGCCGCCTCGACCTGCTGAGTTCAGGTGATTCTTCAGTCTCAGTCCTCCAAGTAGCTGGACTACAGGCATGCATTACCACACCCAGATCATTTTTTGGTTTATTGTAGAGATGAGGTGTTACCAAGTTGCCCAGGTTGGTCAGAGATTCTCTCGCCTCGTCCTCCCAAAGTGCTGGGATTATAGGCTTGAGACACCATGCCTGGTCATAAATGCTAATTTATAAGAATAAAACATTCTTTTCATTAATGATTACATGGCAAAAAGCATACGGGGTATGCAGGCTGAGCAAGGGCATTTCAATGAGTGAGGCCTAAGCAAAATGGTTGGGGTGTTTAAAAATAGCTATATTGGCCTGGCTCAGTGGCTCAACCTGTAATCCCAGCACTTTGGGAGGCTGAGGCGAGTAGATGGCCTGAGCCCAGGCAACGTGATGGGACCTCTTCTCTACAATAAATCAAAGAGTTAGCTGTGCATGGTAGCACGTGCCTGTAGTTCCAGCTCCTTGGAAGGCTGAGGCGGAAGGATCGCTGGAGCCCAGCAGGTTGAGGAGGCTGCGGTGACTGTGAATGCCACTGCACTCTAGCTTGGGCAATGGAATGGGACTCCAACTCAAAAAAAAAAAAATAATAATAATGACAAATAAAATGGCTACATTAACCCAAATACACTCTACACTTTAAGGGTTCCCTCCTTTCAGGGGGAGAATTGCTTGTGACCAGAAGGTTGAGTTCAGCCTGGGCAATGTAGTGAGACCTCATCTCCCCCAAATAATCCTAAAAATAGCCAAGTGTGGTGTTGGGTGTCTGTAGTCCCAGCTACTTGGGATAGTAAGGCCAGAAGATAACCTGAGTGCAGGATATTTAGAAAAGCCTGGGTAATGTAGCAAGACCTTGTCTCTACAAAAAAAAAACAAAAAAATCCTAAATATCTATTTAATTTAAAATCAAGTCACTTAAAATAGTGATCATTTTGTGGGAGGAGAGTAGCATATTTTTCAAGCATTTTCTTTCTTTTTTTTTAGATTGGAAAATATAGTTTGTTTATTTATTTATTTATTTTGAGTTGAAGTCTCAATTTGTCATCCAGGCTGCAGTGCAGAGACATGCTCATGGCACCACAGCCTCGACCTCCTGGGTTTAGGCGATCCTGCCACCTCAGCCTTGTAAGTAGCTGGAACTACAGATGCACATCATCGTGCCCAGCTAGTTTTTGTGATTTCCTTTAGAGACAAGGTCTCACCAAGTTGCCTGGGCTGGTCTCGAAAGCACGGGCTCAGGCAATGCACTCACCTTGGCCTCCCAAAGTGCTGGGATGACAGGCTGAGCCACCAAGCCCGGCCAAGACTCATAGTCTTTTTTTTTTTTTTTTAGGTTAGGAAATACAGTTTATTTAAAAGGCAAATTAGAGAGAGTGAGCATGAAAGAGGAGTTTAACCTCCCCAAGGCAGAGAAGGGGGCCAAAGCCAGGAATCATGGTGACAGCCATAGCTCAAAGAGCACATGGCCATAACAGAGTCTAATAAGGCAATGGTCATAATGACCTGGAAGTGGCCTGCATAATCTTTTAAAAGTTTTCTGTCTAATTCCAAGACTGGAAGATAATTTCCCAAGGGAGGAGATTCAGTGGGTACCCCAGGCTGTAAGAGAGGGGGTGTGTTGTACATTAGCTCAAAGGGACGGAGGAATGGAGGTGTTTGGGGTATGAGTGGCCCTGAACCTCAGAAGAGCCATAGTCAGTAAATGTGGTCATCCTAGTTTAAGTTCTGAAGACAATTTAGTTAGGTGCCTTTTAGGGTAGAATGAGCTTTCTCTACTTTTCCCAATGATTGAGATGGTAAACTGTATGGCAATTAAAGTGTATGCCTAGGGCCTCTGAAACTTGCTGTGTTACTTGACTCTGCAGGGAGAAAGGAAGGCCAAATCAGGGAATTGTCTCATTGAGTACGGCCTGTGAAACCTCAGATGCCCTCTTTGAGGTCGTGGGGAAGGCCTCCAGCCAGCCTGAAAAGGTATTGAGAAAGGTGAACAGATATTTATATTTTTTGTTTTTTGGCATATGTGTGAAGTCAAGTGGCTGATCCTGTCCCGGTGTGCTTCCCGGTTGCTGGTGGGTGTGGAGTGAAGGTGGTGGTCTAAGATGTCCTTGAGGACTGACCATTCTACAAACAGGGCGTTACTTAGTAATAGATTTTTTTTTTTTGAGTTGAAGTCTCATCCTGTTGCCCAGGCCAGAGTGCAGTGGCATGCTCAGGGCCACCTCAGCCCCGGCTAACTGGGCTCAGACAATCCTTCCACCTCAGCCATCCAAGTAGTTGGAGCTACAGGTGCACAGTACCATGCCCAGCTAATTTTTTGATTTATCTAGGGATGAGATCTCACCAAGTTTGTCCAGGCTGGTCTAAAACACCCAGGCTCAGGCAATCCTCTCGCCTTGGCCTCCCAAAGTACTGGGATTACAGGCTGAGTCACCATGCATAGCCAACATAGTTTATTTAGAAAGTAAATTAGGGAGAGAGGAGATTCATCTCCCCAAGGTAGGGAAGAGGGCCAAGGCCTGCAAGCATTTTCTTTTCTTTCTTTTTTTTTTTTGAGTTGGAGTCTCACTCTGTCGCCCAGACTGGAGTGTAGTGGCCACTCCTGGCCACCACAGCCTCGACCTGCTGGGCTCCGGCGATCCTTCCACCTCAGCCTTCCAAGTAGCTGGAACTACAGGTGTGCGCTACCACGCCCAGCTAATTTTTGATTTATTGTAGAGATTAGGTCTTGCCAAGTTGCCCAGGCGGGTCTTGAACCTGTGGGCTCAGGCAATTCACTCACCTCCGCCTCTCAAAGGTGCGGGATTACAGGCTGAGCCACCGAGCCCAGCTCTTGCAAGCATTTTCAAGTGAAAATGGAAAGAATGTCCTGAGCAGGACAATGTGACCACAAAAGTTATGCCGAGATTTTAATTAGAATTTAACTCATAGGTAGTAAATGTGAGAAGCCTAGAGAAACCAACTGTTTTTTGGAGCATTTTCAAGGTGGTGTTATAGCCAGAGTGCGAGAGAGGTGATGCCAGTGCACAGTGGGTCAAATTTATGAGTCATTTATTGAAGCTGGTGACTGAGAGCGGACTGGTTTCCAAAGACCTCTTGGCCCTGAACAGAGTGAGTAGAGGGTATATAAAGGCAGAAATTACAAAAGCTGGAATATATATGGTCTTTCTTTGCAGTCTAAATATCCAAGCAGGGTGGAGCAACATCTTTTTCCTTGGCTTCCTCAACTCGCGCGTGATGAATCCAAGCCAGTACTCTGCCAACCTTGAGTGCCGTTGGGGTGGTGAGGATGACTTCATAGGGTCCCTTCCAGGTGGGGGTTAATCCTTCTTTCTGGAACTTTTTGATGTAGAGCAAGTTCCCAGGCTGGAACGGATGACATGGTGTGGAGGATGGAGTTCGTAAAGTGGGACAAACATTGGTGTGGACAATATCCTGGACCTGTTGTAGAGACTGGAAATCATTTAACAAAGATTGATTAGTGATTTTTTTAAGAATGGGATACTGCAACTGGGGTAACAGAGAAGGGGCTTTCCCAAACATGATTTCATATGGAGTAAACCCAGCCTTATATGGGGTGCTTCTGACCCTGAGAAGGGCCAGAGTCAAAAGGCTTATCCATTTTTCACTGGTCTCTATTATTAATTTAGTTAAGGTGCTTTTTGAAGTTCAGTTCATGTGTTCAACCTGTCCAGAGCTTTGTGGTCGGTAAGCACAATGTAATTTCCAATCAATGTTTAGTGCTTTACTAACCAGCTGAACTGTGGACAAAGTAAAGGCAGGACCATTATACGAGCCAATAGAAGCTGGGCTCAGTGGCTCATCCTGTAATCCTGTGCCTTGGGAGGCTGAGGTGAGTGAGTGGCCTGAGCCTGCCGGTTCGAGACCTGCCTGGGCAGCTTGGCGAGACCTCATCTCTACAATAAATAAAAAAATTAGCTGGGTGTGGTAGCACATGCCTTTAGTTCCAGCTACTTGGAAGGCTGAGGCAGAAGGATTGCTGGAGCCCAACAGGTCAAGGCTGCGGTGGCCAGGAGCGGCCACTGCACTCCAGTATGGGTGACAGAGTGAGACTCCAACTCAAAAAAAAAAAAAAAAAAAAGAACCAATAGAGAGGGGGAGCCCAAATCTAGGAATTATTTCATTTAACAAGTACCTGGCAACTGTAAGTGCGGTTTCATTTTTTGTGGCAAAGACTTCTACCCTTCCAGAAAAAGTATCCACAAACACTAGTAGACAGTTGTACCCTACCTGAGGGGGGTTCATTTCAGTAAAGTCTATTTCCCATTTCTCACCAGGGCTCAATCCATGTGCCCTGATTCTTTCTGGAGGCATTGGTCCTCCTTTTGAGTTGACATGGGCCCAAGCAGGACACATTTCAGCAGCTGAGGCAGTCCAGCTTTTTAAAGTGTTAATATGATAAAAACACTTTAACAGCTCAGCCATTCTGGTGCCTCCCAAGTGGGTGGTGGAATGAAGCTATTTTATCAATGTATGTGTGAGGGTTGCAGGCAAAATAATTCTAGAGTTTTTAATCCTCCAGTCATCAGATCTTTTGTGAGCTCCTGCCAGTTCTACTTCTTTTTCTTCTCTTTGGGTATAGCTGGACTGCTGTGGGAGAGAAGGAACTGGAAAACTTTTAGTTAGTAGGATAGTCAGGGGCTCAACTGGAAGTGGTGCTGCCTTTCTGGCTGCTTGATCTGGCAGCCAATTTCTGGTTGCTTCTGGAGTGTTAGACTTTTGGTGTTCCCTGCAGTGAATGACAGCTAACTCTGGGGAACTATAAAAGGGCTAAGATTTCTTCCTTGTTTTTTATAGTCTTACCTGCTTCAGTAAGAAGTCCTCGTTCCTTGTAGATCATGGCATGGACATAGAGAGTAGCAAAAGCATACCGGTTGTTGGTGAAGATGTTTACCCATTTTCCTGTTCCCCAGCATAAGACTTGGGTTAAAGCAATTAACTCAGCCTTTTGATTTGATGTACCATGGTGCAGAGACTGTGACCAGATTAAGTCACAAGCCATGGTTACTGCTGCACCAGCCTTGCAGACTCCCCTGATTACCAGACCACTGCCATCTGTGAACAAGTCAACATCAGCCTGGGTTAAGGGAATGTCCCAAAGATTGGGGAAGCTGACCTGAGAGATGTCCAATATGTCCTCACAGTTATGAATTGGCATTTATGGATTATCATTGGGCTGCAGAGTAGCCAGATTGAGGCATTGAGTAGGAGAGAAATTTAGTCTAGGCTGGTCAAGTAAAAGGCTTTGATACTGGGTGATGCAGGCATTTGACATCCATTGGCCAGAGGCCCTTCGGAGCAGAGTTTCAATAGCACAGGAAACAGTTAAGGTCAGATTTTGGCTGAAGGTTAATTTATTTGCTTCCTTAACTAGTATGGCCATGGCTGCAATGGCCTGAAGGCAAGAGGGTCAGCCAGAGGCCACTGGGTCCAGTCTTTTTGACAAGTAAGCCACCGTTTGCCTCCATGGTCCTAGGGTCTGAGTGAGAACCCCTTTTGCAATTCCCCGCTGTTCATGAATGAGCAAGTGAAAAGGCTTGGTGACATCTCGGAGGGCTAAAGCCAGGGCTTGGGTAAGAGCCATTTTCAATTGCTGGAATGCTTGTTCCTTGGTAGCAGTTCATTCCAGGGGCTAGTCCCCTGCAGTGGCTGTGTACAGAGGATTGATAATTTCAGCAAACCCTGGGATCCATAACTGGCAAAACCCTGCCATCCCCAGGAATTCTCATACCTGTTTTTTTGTCATTTTGCATGGGAATTTGGAGGATGACTTCTTTCTGGGGCAAGGTTAGGATTCACTTACATTTTTTTAGCCGGTATCCCAGGTTGGAGACTTCAGTGGAGCACAGCTGTGTCTTTTTAGCTGACACACAGTTGCCCAGGTCCTGAAGAAGCTGTAACAGAGCTTTAGTACCTCTTAGACAAGTGTCCAAATCTGCTGCCGCTAGCAAGATGTTATTCACATACTGAAGCAGAGTATACTCAGGGTGCTGGGCACGGAACCCTGATAAGTCCTGATGTAAGGCTTCCTTGGAAAGAGTTGGGGAATTCTTGAACCCCTGTGGCAGCCAGGTTCAAGTTAACTGACTGGTGTCCCCGAGTCAGTATCCATCCATTTACACACAAATATGGGTTGACTGACCAGAGACAGAGGAATAGAGAAAAAAGTATCCTTTAAATCCAGCACAGTGTATACCTGATGCTGAGAGGGAAGCAAGCTGAGCAATGTATACAGGTTAGGAACAGTAGGATGAGTATTTTCAACCCATTTATTAACTTCCCTCAAATCCTGGATTGGTTGGTAAATCAGAAGTTCCTGACTTTTTAACCGGTAGGAATGGAGTGTTCCAGGCAGACTGACAAGGTGTCAGAATGTTAGCTACTAAAAGTCTTTTAATGTGAGGAGCAATTCCTTTGTGAACCTGTAAACTCATGGGATACTGACGAATGCAAACAGGGGTGGCTGATGTCAACAAGCTTACCACAACTGGAGAGTGATGCTTCAACAATCCCGGTGGGTTGGTCTCCACCCAGATTGAAAGAAATTCCTGCTGCAACTCTAGAAGCAAGCTTGATGAGATATTCTCAGTGGGAGAAGTAGAAGAAGTTAACAGATATTCCTCAGAAAGTGGAACGGTTAATAACATCTGATAGGCAGCATTGGTTGGAACACACATTTTAGATTCATCAGGTGAAAACACAGTAGTTTATTTTAGTATCTTGAGCAAATCTCAGCCCATGAGAGGGTGTGGACAGTCAGGGGCTATCAGAAATGAGTGGGTAACCCATTTCCACCTAAATCAACCATCTGTTTGGAGATGAGCTTGCAGTTTGTCTCTGCACCCATTGCCCCTTGAACAGAAATCTGTTTTTTGGACATAGGTCCTAATGGGGACTTTAGGACTGACAGTTCTGCCCCAGTGTCCACTAAAAGTTGAACTGGGTGACCCCTGAAAGCGGTGGTTACTAAGGGCTCTTGGGAGCCTACAGAAAAGCTCTGACCTCCTCAGTCCAAGTCATTTTCAGTTTCACCAGTAGAGGGCAGGACCAGAACTGACTTAGGGTCCTTTGTCTTTGGGTGACAAGGGCAATTTTTTACCCAGTGACCCAGTTCTTTGCAATATGCACATTGATTTTTGGCTAGCCAGATGCATCCAGTTTCTTTTTAGTTTTTCCCTTTATTTTACGTACCGGCCTTGAACCAGATTGGGAGGCCTGGGTGGCAATGACTAATATTTTTGTTTGCTGTTTTGTTGCTCTGTTCACTCTTTGGGCTTTGTGTTTCTCAGCATCACGGTTGTTATACACCTTTTGGGTTACTTCAAGTAGCTGAGAAATGTTCATTCCTGCAAAACCCTCAAGTTTCTACAACTTCTTTCAGATGTCAGGGACTGCCTGAGCCACAAAAGCCAGATTGATAGTCCGAGCATTCTCAGGTGCTGAGGGGTCAAACGGGGTGTAGGTACAGAACACCTCCTGAAGACGTTCAAGAAATGCACCCAGTGACTCCTCAAGGCCCTGAATAATCTTGGTAGTTTTAGAAAGGTTAATAGGCTTCCAGGCTGCTCCCTTTAAACCAGCCAATGGAGTCTGGTGATAAGTGTCTAATGCTTTGAACCCTGCAGAAGTGTTAGTGTCTCAATCTGGATGGGAGGAGGACAAAACTTCATTCAGCATTTCTTGATTTTCCTCCTCCATACCAGCGGCTGAAGCCAGAACATATTTCTTTACTTCTGCCCTGATACATTCCCATTCCTCAGAGATAAACAAAGTCAGGAGGAGCTACTGGCAATCGTCCCAGGTGGGGCGATGAGTTTGCATGACTGACTCCATTAAGGAGATCAGAGCCTGCAGTTTATCTGTGAATGGAAGGTTTTGATATTTCCAATGATGTAGATCAGAGGTGGAAAAAGGAGTATAAACCAAGAAAGGCCACTCTGTCTGTTCTGACCCCTGGGGAAGGACAACCGCCCAAAGGGGAGAAGGGGAGCTGGATCAGTCCAATATCAGAGATGGGTGACCAATGATGAAGAGGGCAAAGGGGAAGTGGCATGGCAGAGGCCTTAGGCACCATCCTCAGCCAAGACCCCGGCCCAGTCCCTGGCAAGAATGGCAAAGGGGATGTAGAGGAAGTGACAGTGGGTGAAGGAGTCTGAGGATTATATGGTGGGGGACTAGAAGTAGAGATAACAGGGTTCTCAAGGGAGTCTTCAGTAGATGGGGGTAAAACAGGATATAACCCAGTGGAGGTAGGAGTTGGGGAAAAGGGAATAGGAGGGACACAGGCCATAGATTTTGAAACAAGGACGTCCTTGTTTCAAAATCTGGGTGTTTCAAGGGAACATGCCTGGGGGTGGATTTTGAACCAAACTTAAAATTGGTTGATGTAGAGAAATTGGTCAGAGTGACCAGGAGTCCCTGTAATGACTTTCCAAATAGACCTAGTGACATGAACATCCAGAGACCCAGTGGAGGGCCATCCTACATTAAACAAAGTCCAATCGACTTCACAGAGGGTACACAGTCTGCCTTTGGAAAGACAGACACTGTAATCCTTCATGAACCTGACAGAGAAGTTCCTTATCATACAGCCCAAGGACTGGAGGACTTGGATACCCATTGTCCTGTATTGCCAAAAACCAGTAAATCACAGGAGGCACCTGATGAGTATTAAATCTCCAACCACGAGGAGATAAGTAAGGGCCAGAAACCCAAAAGTGCAACAGAAGCAAGCCCTATAACAAAGAGCACAGCAAGAGCACAAAGAAAGGAAAGGGGCTAAGGATGACAGGGATATAGAAATACCATAGGCAATCAGAAGTCAAAGCGGGTACCCAAACAGAAACCAGAGGTGTACAGTTTGATTTATATTTCTTGGCAAAATATTTGATTGTGAAGAGGTACAGATAGCTACAGGATTTGCATAACTAGGAAGTTTCCAAGCACTGAGGGGAATAAGAATGTGGGTGTGCAGTGTGATTATGGGAAGGTTACATAAGGGGGTTATTTCTAGTTAACATGGAAGATCTGTTACAAAATGGAGTTACTTATGTCAAGCAAGCTATTACAGGTTATTATAGGTTTTCAGATGCGATATTTCATATTTTAGTAGAATATCAAGCCATAATCTCAACTAACCTTTCTGGTCACAGGTGCAGAATGGACCCCGCATTCTGGACTTTGTGAAATGAATCTATGGAGGCACCATTCACGAACTGTGGAGAAGCAGAGATCAAGGCATCTGGGCATAAAGGTCACTGTCCCATTTCTTTCTCTTTTTTTTGAGTTAGAATCTCACTCTGTCACCCAGACTGGAGGGCAGTGGCACACCCCCGGCCACTGCAGCTTCTATCCGCTGGGCTCTGGCAATCCGTGCGCCTCAGCCTTCTGAGTAGCCGGAATTACAGGCACGTGCTACCACACCCGGCTGATTTTTTTTTTATTTATTGTAGAGATGAGGTCTTGCCAAGTTGCCCAGGTGGGTCTTGAACCCGCGGGCTCAGGCAATCCACTCACCTCAGCCTTCCAAAGCATGGGATTACGGGCTGAGCCACTGAGCCCGGCTTACAGTCCCATTTCTTAGAAGGTATTTACTTATTTGATGTATTCAAGAGAGTTTTTTTTTTTTGAGTTGGAGTCTCACTCAGTCGCCCAGACTGGAGTGCGGTGGCCGCTCCTGGCCACCGCAGCCTTGACCTGCTGGGCTCCGGCGATCCTTCCGCCTCAACCTTCTGAGTAGCCGGAATTACGGGCATGCGCTACCACACCCGGCTGATTTTTTTATTTATTGTAGAGATGAGGTCTTGCTGCCCAGGCGGGTCTCGAACCCGTGGGCTCAGACAATCCACTCACCTCAGCCTCCCAAAGGCGCAGGATTACAGGTTGAGCCACCGAGCCCGGCTTTCAAGAGAGTTTTGATAGAATAGTTTAAAATGGGCAATAATGAAAAAATACATAGATCTTTTGTGAATGTCATTAGATAATACAGATAAAATATGTCACTAATTTCTGAATTTCAATTATACAACAAATAGGCTTTATTTAATGGACATGTATTAAACTTTAGCTTTATATCACATCTTTCAGAATGCTATCAATTAGTTAATTTTATCTGAAGGTTTTAACACAGGTAATATAACTTAATCAAAGAGATCACTTTGCTACCTGTTGCATAACAATATTTTTGAAATGTGATATTCCAAGCTTTAAAATATTAAAAATTAGAACTCTGCAGTGTTCTTAATAATTATATTTTTAGACCCCCAAAAAGGAAATTCTCCATTTCAGATTTACATACTGTATCTATTTTTATTTATTTACTTATTTTTTATAAAGCAGGATTTATTGAAAGAACAGAAAATCTCTCATAGCGGGAGGGAACCTGAAGGGGTTGCCCTACATACTGTATTTTATTCAGGAGTATTTGGGTGAAATAAGATCGCTGCAAATTGTTACCAGAATCGAAGCTGCTTGACATTGCATGTGCTACAAGTCAATATCTGAAATGTAAAAAAAAGCAACATGGGCTAGGTGCCAATAATGGCTAACAAAGTATGATGTAATCAATAAAATGTAGTACAAGTATTTAATGGAATAGAATAAAAAATTGAGGAAATTAAAGCTAAAATACACAAAGTTAGCACAATGTTGAGAAAAATGTGGAAAGATATACTTAAGAATAGACAACATTAAAACTACTGACAGAGGTTTTTAAGTCCCTGGAGGCCAATGTAAACAAATACATAGGAATAAATTAGAAAATTGAGAAGAAAAATGACTTCTGTAAATGTAAACTACCAAAACTGATGTAAGAATTATCAGAATTGGCCAGGTGCAGTGGCTCAGCTTGTCTTCCCAGTACTTTGGGAGGCTGAGACAAGAGGATTGCCTGAGTCGATAGGGTTCGGGACTAGCCAGGGCAACTTGGTGAGATCTCATCTCTACAATAAATCACAAAACTGGCCAGGTGTGTTGGTGTGCATCTGTAGTTCTGGCTACTTGGAAGGCTGAAGAAGAAGGATCTCCTGAGCACAGCAGGTCATGGTTGCAGTGGCCGTGAGCATACCCCTACACTCCAGCCTGGATGAAAGAGTGAGACTCTAACAAAAAATTTTAAAAAAGAATTATTGGAATCGCATAAATCAAATGAAGTTTGAATTTGCAGAAACATTAGCCAAAGTTCTCATTGTTTTAAATGATCTTTCTTCTATACTGTTAAGAGTTAGGTATTTTTTTTCTTTTCTTTTTTTTTTTTTGAGTCAGTCTTACTCTGTCACCCAGGGTAGATTCCTGAGTAGCTGGAAATACAGTTGTCACCAAGTCTGGCTGATTTTTTGATTTATTATACAAACAAGGTGTCGCTAAGTTGCCCAGGCTGGTCTTGAACCCCAGGGTTCAGGCAATCCTCTCACTGCCACCTTCCAATTGCTGAGATTACAGGCATGAGTCACTACATTTGGTGATCTTACTTTTGTTTTTTTTTAGTAGGACTCTCACTTTGTTGCCCAGGCTGCAGTGCAGTGGCATGCTCACAGCTACCGCAGCCTTGACCTGCTGGGCTCAGGCGATCCTTCCACCTCAGCCTTCCAAGTAGCTGGAACTACAGGCGTGCACTACCACACCAGGCTAGTTTTTTGATTCATTGTAGAGACTAGGTCTCACCAAGTTGCCCGGGCTGGTCTCAGATCCCTGAGCTCAGACAATCCTCTCACCTTGGCCTCCCAAAGTGCTGGGATTACAGGCTTGAGTCACCATGCCTGGGCTTGATCTTACTTTTAAATCTGTTTTATTAATCAGGACAAAAAGAAGAACCAGGAAAAGAATTTATGTGGCTCTTGCATGCTTTATACCAAAACCCCCAAAGTGAGCCGGTGTAATTAATTGATCTGAATATAAATTAGTATATGAGTGTGCAGAATGACTGGTTTATTTTATAAACAGAAATTTCATCAATACATGAATCAATTTATATCATCTAACACATAACAACTTAAAAAGGCAGAGCAATAATTGGATAAATCATTTTACACCAATGTAAATTTTTATTGGTAAGCAAACAGAAAAAATACTCTTTCAGAGAAAAAAATTGTTTTTGAATAGGAGTCTCCCTCCACTGCCTAGGCTGGAATGCAGTGGCACACTCACAGCCAGCCCGGTGTCAACCTGCTGGACTCTGGTGATCCTTCTGTCTCAGCCTTCCAAGTAGCTGGAACTACAGGTGCACGCTACCATGCCTGGCCATTTTTTTGATTTATTGTAGACACAAAGTCTTGCCAAGTTGCCTGGGCTTGTCTCAAACCCACGGGCTCAGGCAGTCCTCTAGCCTCAGCCTCCCAATGCACTGAGATTACATGCTGAGTCACCAAGCCCAGGCAAAAATTTTAACAACTACTGATGACAACATGTCAGAATACAGAAATAGATAATAGAAGTGCCCAGTGAGCACAGGAAATATGCTTAACATCCTTATTTATTAAGAAAATGAACACTATTATCACAATGAAAAAATCCTTAACTCCAACTAGTATGGGTATGTTTAAGAAGACATGGGCAGGCGTGGTGGCTCATGCCTGTAATCTCAGTGATTTGGGAAATGGAGGTGAGAGGATTGCCTGAGCCCAGGGGTCTGAAACCAGCCTGGGCAACTTGGTGAAACCTTGTCTCTATAATAAAAACAAAACAAAAAATAGCCAGTAGGTCAAGGCTGCAGTGACTGAGTGTGTGTCATTGCCCTCCAGCCTGGGCAACAGGAGTGAGACTCCAACTCTAACCAAACCAAAACAATTTTTAAAAAGAGCCATTGCCTTACTTAGCTATGGTGTGACCATGTTTCTCTGAGCTATGGCCCAGCCATGTTTCTGAAGCTTTGGCCCTTTCCCCTACCTTGGGGAGGTGAATCTCCTCTTTCTCTCTCAAATTTACTTTCTAAATAAACTATATTTTCTAATCTAAATCACAAAAAACTAGCCAGATGGGATAGCGTGTGCCTGTAGCTCTGGCTACTTGGAAGACTGAAGTGGAAGGATTGCCGGAGCCCAGCAGTATGACACTGGGGTGGCCATGGGTGTGCCACTGCACATCAGACTGGGTGATGGAGTGAGACTCCAACTCAAAATAAATAAATAAACTAATTAATTAATACCAGGCTGAATGATGGAATGAGACTCCAACTCACAATAAATAAATAAACAAACAAACAAGCAAACAAACAAACTAGCCAGGCATGATGGGAGGATTTCCTGAGCCTGGGAGATCAATGTTGTGGTGAGCCATGACTATGAGCGCATACCACTGCCCTCCAGACTGGAATGCGAGGGAGACCCCAACACAAAAAAAGTCAGAAGATTTAATATCATTAAGATGTCAACTCTAGGCCAGGCGCAGTGACTCAAGATTGTAATTCCAGCACTTTGGGAGGCCAAGGCAAGAGGACTGCCTGAGCCCAGAAATTCGAGACCAGACTGGGTAACTTGGTAGGACTTTGTCTCTACAATAAATCAGAAAAATTAGCTAGGCTTGGAAATATGTGCCTGTAGTTCGAGCTACTTGGAAGGCTGAGGCAGAAGGATCTCCAGAGCCCAGCAGGTCGACACTGGGGTGGCCATGAGCATGTCACTGCACTCCAGCCTGGGTGAGGGAGTGAGAGTCCAACTCAAAAAGAGAAAAAAAAATGTACCTACAAAGACAGATTCTACACTTTAGCTGGATGTGGTGGCTCATGCTTATCATCCCAACACTTTGGGAGGCCGAGGCGAGAGGTTTGCCTGAACCCAGAGTTTCGAGACCAGGCTGGGCAACTTGGTGAGACCTCGTCTCTACAATAAATAAAAAAAACTAGCCGGGCATGGTGGCATGCCTAAGCCGTGAGCATGCCACTGCACTCCACTCCAGCCTGAGTGACAGTGAGACTTCGAATGAAAAAAAAGAAGACGACATGTTGTTATAGCCAGATTGCGAGAAAGGAGACACCAACACGTAGAGAGTCAAATTTAAAATATTAAACATTTAAAAAAATTTAAAAATACACATTTTTTTGTTTTTGTTGTTTATTTTTATGTTTTTATGTTTCTCACAAAGTGGTGAGACTACAGGCTGAGCCCCCAAGCCTGACCAGGAAGGCAGCTTCCTAACCATGGAGGGCTGTGCCACAGAGAAACCGGGGTTGGAAGTGAGCCCTGGTGTCTTGCGAGGCCCATGACAGCTGGTGAATTGAGCTGTTGTGACAGAGCAGGAGTCCCCTCACCCTGGGACATGGACTGATACCAGTCCTTGGCCTGGTTGGGAACATGGCCGAACAGCAGAAGGTGAGCAGTAGGCAAGTGAGCAAAGCTTCATCTGTGTTCAAAGCTGTTCTCCACTGTTTGCATCACTGCCTGAGCTCTATCTACTGTCAGATCAGTGGTGGCATTAGATTCTCATGTGAGAGACTGGGCTCGGTGGCTCAGCCTGTAGTCTCACCACTTTGGGAGGCTGAAGCAAGTGGATTGCCTGAGCCCACGGATTCAAGACCCACCCGGGTAACTTGGCAAGACTTTGTCTCTACAATAAATCAAAAGCTAGCTGGGCATGGTAGCGCACCTGTAGTTCCGGCTACTTGGAAGGCTGAGGCGGAAGGATCGTCGGAACCCAGCAGGTTGAGGCTGCGACTCCAGTCTGGACAACAGAGTGAGATTCCAACTCAAAAAAAAAAAAAAGAAAAAGAAAAAAGAAATCATATAGCCAGGAATGGCTGCACTTGCCTGTAATTCCAATTACTTGGAAGGCTAAGGTGGAAGGATCACCTGAGTCCAGCAGGTTGAGGCTGCGATGGTCGGGAGTGTACCACTGCCCTCCAACTTGAGTGACACAGTGAGACTCCAACTCAAATAATAATAATAATGATAAAGGAAAAAAGAATAATAAAAAAAGAAAATCTAACACCTGATTATGTGAAGTGGAGCTCAGATGGTAATGCTTGCACTGGGGAGTGGCTTCAAAATACAGATTAACACTGAGCAGTTAATAAGTGACTAAACTTCCCTCTCTTCCTCCTGCAGTTTGTGGAAACTTGTCTTCTACAAAACCAGTTCCTGATGACAAAAAGGCTGGGAAATGCTGGATCAGAGCAAAATGCACTTCTTTGTTTTTTCTGTGTCACTATGAGAGAACTTCAGATGGGGATGTTTTATAAAGAAAAGAGATTTATTCAACTCCTGGTTCTGCAGGTTTGGAGGAAGTATGGCGCTGACACTTCCTCAGCTTCTGGTGGGACCCACATGCTGCTTCCACTCATGGTGGACACCTGAAGGGGAGTACCTGTGTGCAGAAAATCACATGGCAAGAAGGAAGGAAGGAAGGGAAACTGAAGACAGATTCATCAACACACAACACACTCTAACATGAAATAATGATAGTCATCTCAGATGCAGTTTTCTTTTTCTTTTTTTTTGAGTTGGAGTCTCACTCTGTCGCCCAGACTGGAGTGCAGTGGCACGCTCACAGCCACCACAGCATCGATCGGCTGGGCTCCAGCGATCCTTCCCCCTCAGCCTTCCAAGTAGCCAGAACTACGGACGCAGGCTACCACGCTTGGCTAAGTTTTGATTTATTGTAGACATGAGGCCTTGCCAAGTTGCCTGGGTGAGTCTTGAACCTGCGGGCTCAGGCAATCCACTCGCCTCAGCTTCCCAAAGAGCTGGGATTACAGGCTGAGCCACTGAGCCTGGCCCTTTAAAAAAAAAAAAAAACTTTTTTGACT
>NW_007256164.1:0-105235 GCF_000164805.1 Carlito syrichta | reverse complement strand
TCCCCCCCCCCCCGCCGCTCCGCCCCATTGTGGCCATGTCCTGAAGCAAAGGCCCTTTGACCCTGAGCTCATCCAGGTGACTCTTACCACCCTGGTATTCCTAACCCTAACCCTAACCCCACCCATGGCCACACAAAACTCTGCTGGCAGCGTCTTTCAGCCCATGTTCCTCCCACCTGATCCCACATCTAGATGGCCACACACTCCCCATCACCCACTCAGTCACCCTGATATCTGCACATGGATCTGGCTGGGCTCCACACAGCCCTCTCCAGCCATGATCCTCCCTACAGTTCAAAGGCAGATCTGTGCTTCTAGAATCTAGGCCCAGGATGCCACTGGGCAATACCCCCAACCAGGGTCCCGGGAACCTTCCTGAGCCCATGTGTGGGTCACAGGATGGGAGGGTGGGAAGCCTTGGTGTCTGGGGGCCCTTAACATTGCCTCTGTTTTCCTGCTCAATGGCTCCCATTTTGGGGAAGCCTGGGAGCTTCTCAGTCTATGCTCCTGGATGTCCCAGGTCCCAGACTTCTAGTCTAGGACTTCCAGTCCATGGGGAGCAAGTTTTTTTTTTTTTTTTTTTGAGTACGAGTCTCACTCCATTGCCCAGATTGGTGTGCAGGTGGCATGCTACAGCCACCCCAGAGTTGACCTGCTGGGCTCTGGCAATCCTTCCACCTCAGCCTTCCAAGTAGCTGAAACTGTAAGTACGTGCTACCATGCCCAGCTAACTTTTAAATTTATTGTAGAGACGAGGACTCACCATGTTGCCCAGGCTGGTCTCAAACCTGTGGGCTCAGGCAATCTTATCGCCTCGGTCTCCCAAAGTGCTGAGATTACAGGCTTGAACCACCATGCCAGACTTGAGTAGCAAATTTTAAAGAAAGTGTTCCCGGGCTGATGAATCATATAGTGAGAGGACCCAACCTTCTTCCTTGAGTTTCTGCATCCTATGGAGTCGGGGAAAACGCCTAAGCTCCTTTTGGGGCTTCTGGGAGACCAAGTTCCTAGCCAGTGTCTGACCTGGGATGCAGAGTTCTCCATGGAGTCAGAGATTGGTTTCCTCTGCCTTCCCTGGAGGAAACAGAGGCACTGAGCCAGGGCTAGGCTTTAACTGGGCAGGGATAAGGGAATTCATTTTTTGGAATAGAATTCTCACTCTTCACCCAGAATGGAGTGCAGTGGCACACTCACGGCCACGGCAGCTTCTATCTGCTGGGCTCAGGTAAACCTTCCACCTCAGCCTCCCAAGTAGCGAGAACTACAGATATGTGCCACCACATCTGGCTATTTTTTGATTTATCATAGAGACAAGGTCTTGTCAAATTGCCCAGACAGGTTTCAAACTCTTGGGCTCAGGCAATCCTCTCACCTCCACCTCTCAATATGCTGGGATCACAGCCAAGAGTCACCGTGCCTGGTGGGAAATGTTTTCATCAGGCGTTTCTCCCTGGGTACAACAGGGAGAAGCCCAGACCACTGCCCACTGTTGTGCCCCTTGGGAAAAGCCTGCAGGAGGGCTCCAAATAGGGAGCATTTCTGGGCAGTGAGGGCACCCTGAGTGCCTCATCTCCTCCTATCAGGACAAGGAAGGGTTGTGCATCTAAAACCCCACCTTAAGGTGGTTCTCAGCAGGCCCTTCCGCATCCAGCCCTGCAGCCGCCACACAACAGTGAGTGTCCAGAGTTCCCCAGACAGGTTAGAGTTCTTCAGTGTGTCCCTGTGATGGCATCACCCAGATCTCCAACATCTCATGTGGGGACAGTCTTGTCCTCTAGGAGGTCTGGACAAAGTGTGATTGAAACCCTGTTTTAGACGTTTATCTGCTCCAGGGTTTTGATCGAATAATATAGGTCTTTAATATTCTGATCAGAGGCTGGGCATGGTGGCTCAAGCCTGTCATCCCAGCACTTTGGGCGACCGAGGCGAGAAGATTGCCTGCGCTCAGGGGTTTAAGACCTACCTGGGCAATTTGGTGAGACCTCGTCTCTACAGTAAATTACAAAAATTCACTGGGCGTGGTAGCATGTGCCTGTATTTCCAGCTCCTTGGAAGTCTGAGGCGAAAGGATCGCTGGAGTCCAGCAGGTGGACACTGAGGTAGCCGTGAGTGTGCCACTACACTTCAGCCTGAGTGACAGAGTGAGACTCCAACTCAAAAAAAAAAAATTCTGATCAGATACCGGGCATGATGACTCAAACCTGTACTTCCAGCACTTTGGGAGGCTGAGGCAAAAGCATTGCCTGAACTCAGGGGCTGGAGACCAGCCTGGACAATTTGATGAGACCTCGTCTCTACAATAAATAAATAAATAATTAGCCAGGCATGGTAGTGCTCACCTGTAGTTCTGGCTACTTAGAAGGCTGAGACAAATGGATTGCCAGAGCCCAGTAGGTCAAGGCTGTGGTGGCTATGAGTGTGCCACTGCACTCTCCAGCCTGAGTGACAAGTGAGACTCTGACTCCAAAAAAAAAAAGGAAATGACTTTGGAGGGAAAGGATGCCAGAAAAAGACTTTCACATTATAAAGATCTGTATGATGTGGCTTTTTTTTTACAGCATTTTTCTTTTAATAATTAGGAAAAAAAAAAGAGTGGTGTTACTTTTGGTAGGGCAGTATTTCCATTGTATTTTAGTGTACAACACAAACCTGTAAGAGAAAGCCCAGAGATAAAATTAGGACAATGAAATCACAGCTGCACAAAGTGAGGATCATCTGTACATGAAAACAGATGTTCCAGCTCACTCAGAAACCTAACCCCAGCCAAGGTTAAGGCAGAGGACAGGAAAAGCCAAGTGCCAGCTAATTTCCTCCCTGACCTACCGGTGCAAGTTTTCCATTCCAAAGTAGAAAATGAACCCAGAATGGAATGGGTACCCTTGGGAATGTGACCAGAGAGACATGAAACAGAATATGAGATAAGCACCCACATCTTAGAGGAAGTCTTCTAGGTTAAGATTCAAAAAGCATCACAAAATTTGTGTGAAATTAATAATCCTACTAAATCTATTCAAGCTCCACTTTCCTCACCTGTAAAGTGAAGATCACAGACATATTTCAAGTTGCTGGGAGAGTTAAATTCACTACGATGTTTAAAAGTTCCTGCTTAGCCGGGCACGGTGGCTCAGCCTGTTATACCAGCACTTCAGGAGGCCAAAGTGAGAGGATTGCCTGAGATGTGGGGGTTTGAGACCAGCCTGGGCAATTTGGTGAGACCTCATTTCTATAATAAATCACACACACACAAAATCTAGCTGAGTGTGGTGGTGTGCATCTATAGTTCTAGCTATTTGGAAGGCTGAGGCAAGGATTGCTTGAGCCCAGCAGTTCAAGGCTGTGGTGGCCATGAGCATGCTACTGTACTCCAGCCTGGGTGACAGAGTGAGACTCCAACTCCAAAAAAAAAAAGTGCCTGTGACTGTAAGTGTTCATCTTATTAAAAAAAATAGTATCAGACTTCAATTTACACAAAAGAATAAAGACAAGATGCCAAGCTTCATAAACCAGTGGCACCAGAATGAGAAGTTCTGCAAGAAACTACAATTACAACTCACGGGAGAGGTTGAACACTGCGCCGCAAGGTAAGCACGCTGGTATATACGTACAGTGATGTAAGTAGTGAGGGTGGAATCTCCAATGACTCTCTGAAATATAGTTCTGCAGCTGGCTCCCAGGAAACTGGAACAAACCTGGAGATACTGCAGAGAATAGGGTGAGCAGAGGTAGGTCAGAGTCACTAAATCGAAGCAAAAGACACCGAACCACAAAGAGTACCCAGCTCTGTAAAAAGCAGAATTAGTCACATCAGGACTGACCTTCTGAGACAGCCATGGTGGGGACTGAGAGAGCACAGTTTGCAGCCACCCACCCAACAGCAGTGCACCTGAAAGGAGATCCCAAGACCCTCATCTTCACAAATGCCCTTTTAAAGATGGATCCTCATGTTACAGTTTTTTTTTTTTGAGTTGGAGTCTCACTCTGTCGCCCAGGCTGGAATGCAGTGGCACACTTGTAGCCACCGCAGCCTCGACCTGCTGGGTTCAGACGATCCTTCTGCCTCAGTCTTCCAAGTAGCTGGAACTACAAGCACATACCACCATGCCTGGCTACTTTTTTGATTTATTGTAGAGACGAGGTCTCGCCAATTTGCCCAGGATGGTCTCGAACCTGTGAGCTCAGCCAATCCTCTCACCTTGGCCTCCCAAAGTGTTGGTATTATAGGCATGAGCCACCGCTCCCAGCGACACTTGGCTTTTTCTTTCTTTCTTTCTTTCTTTTTTGAGTTGGAGTCCCACTCTGTTACCCAGGCTGGAGAGCAGTAGCATGCTGACAGCCACTGCAGACTTGACCTACTGGGCTGAGGCGATCCTTCCACCTCAGCCTTCCACGTAGCTGGAACTACAGGCACGCGCCACCATGCCTGGCTAAATTTTTTGATTTTTATTGTAGAGATGAGGGCTCACAAAGTTGCCCAGGCTGGTCTTGAACCTGTGGGCTCAGGCAATCCCCTCACCTCAGCCTCCCAATGTGTTGGGATTATAGGCATTAGCCACCACACCCGGTTGACACTTGCTTTCTCAATGGCACCTCTCCTTCTCTCCTTCCAGAATGTCACAAATCCCCCTCTGCACCCCTAAAAGCACACCTTGAATCCTTCCCTCACTCCCAGCTGGCTGCGTGGCCCAAATGACAGAGGTTTCAGGGATAAGGGATAAGTCAACATCTGTATCACTGGAAAAGGCTCTTACTTCATGTCTTGCTGAGGTGAATGTCTCAGAAAGCCAGGAGACAGCAGAACATCTTACTCTCCTGAGTGTCTCCAGCTGAATATGGGGCTGTGTCTAGGATGTAATGCCTGGCTACCAGAGTTCTCAGTTCTGTTGGGATCTGTCACCAAGGAAGAGAGGTATATTCTTCAAGGTTCCATCACCTAGGTCTTCCTTCCATAAGCCCCTCTGGCCAGGTGATGTCACATTTTCACCCCGTGTCAACTCCTTACCTATTTACAATTATGCAAACGCAGCCTCTGGAGAGACCTGGATGCAGCCAGGGTCCCAACTCTGGAGACTGAGCTGGGTCAGCACCTCCATTTTCTTATTTCTGTAATCCTAGACAAGTCAGTGTGAGTTTCAAGGCCTCTCCAGTCTACAAACATACATAATGGGAAACATGCCAGCACTTCCTTCCTAGGGATCTCACTGGATATTGAGATAAAACTTAAAAAATTCATGGTGTGGATGTCCCATGTAGATTATACGTTTTTTTTTTGAGTTGGAGTCTCACTATGTCATCCAGACTGGAGTGGAGTGGCACATTCATGGCCACCGCAGCCTGGACCTGCTGAACTCTGGTGATCCTTCCACTTCAGTCTTCCGAGTACTTGGAACCACAGGCGTATGCCACCACACCCAGCTAATTTTTGATTTATTGTAGAGCTGAGGTCTCGCCAAGTTGCCCAGGCTGGTCTCAAACCCCTGGGCTCAGGCAATCCTCTCACCTCAGCCTCCCAAACTGCTGGGATTACTAGCTTGAGTCACTGCACACAGCTAAGTTCACAAACTTATCCTAGAAAAAGTGCTACATGGCAACCCCTTCTGGTCCCCTTCCACTGTGGGAGCTTTTCAGTCCTCTCAATAAATCCTGCCTTTAAAAAAAAAGTGCTACATACCTAATTGCTGAATATCACTGTGGTCACCTTCAATGTACTCCCCTACAGAAACTGTGGGCTGATGCCAGTGTCTAGTCCACTGGTTAAAGCAATTTTAAAACTTCTATAAAATGGCCATCAGAGCTGTTGTCATAAGAACGTCAGAATTTGAATTAGAGCAACAAACACTACATTTCTTGTTAAAACTTGGCAAGAATGGAAGTGACATTAGGGACATGTTTGTCCAATTTTATGAGGATAATGCTATGAAGAAATCAGCATTGTGCAAATAGATTAAACATTATTTTGAGGGGAGAGAAAGTGTCCTGGATGGAGACAGGTCAGTATGACCAGTAATAAGCAGAACTGTGCTGGGCATGGTGGCTTATGCCTGTAATTCTAGCACTTTGGGAGGTGGAGGTGAGAGGATTGCCTGAGTCCTGGGGTTTGAGACCAGCCCAGGCAACTTGGCAAGACTTCATCTCTACAATAAATAAAAATAATTAGCCAGGTGTTGTGACATGCACCTATGGTTTCAGCCTCTTAGAAGACTGATGTACAAGGATCAGCTGAGCCCAGCAGGTCAAGAATGTGGTGACCGTGAGCATGCCACTGCAATCCAGCCTGGAGTGAGACTCTTACTAAAAAAAAATAAAAATAAATAAAAAACAGAACTGATGAAAACATGGCAAAAATTTGTCCAATTGTGTGCCAAAATCATCAACTGACTGTGAGAAAAATAGCAGACCCTTTAAAGATTAATAGAGAAACAGGAAAATCTGTTTTTTTGTGTAAGTTGGAGTCATTCTGTCACCCAAGCTGGAGTGCAGTGGCACTTTCACAGTCACCCCAGCCTCGACCTGCTGGGCTTCAGCGATCCTTCTGCCTCAGTCTTCCAAGTAGCTGGAACTTCAGGCACAAGCTTCCATGCTCGGCTAATTTTTTATATATATATATATATGTGTATTGTAGAGATGAGATCTCACCAAGTTGCCCAGACAGGTCTCAAACCCATGGGCTCAGGCAACCCACTCGCCTCGGCTTCCCAAAGTGCTTGGATGACAGGCTTAGCCACTGAGCCCGGACAGGAAAATCTTGGCATGACAAAGTTGTGTGCAAAAGTATTCTTGAAGGACTTCTTGCATCAAAACAACATATCAGCCCATATAGCACTGCTTGTGTAAGTTTTTAGACAGAAAAAAAATAACAGTATTGGAACACCCTCCTTACTCATCTGATTTAGCTTCAGTGACTTTTATCTTTTCCCAAAGACGAAGGAAATATTGAAAGGAAGACTTTTTGATGGCATTCAGGACATTAAGGGTAATATGACAATGGTGGGCAGTCATTCCAGAAAGTGAGTTTTCTGTATAGTTTCCCAAGGGGAGTACTTCAAAGGTGACCATGGTGATGTTCAGCACTTTTTCTAGGATGAGTTTGTGAACTTAATTGTCTGTGCTCCTAGTAGGATATTTATTCTGCTAATAGTTCCATACAGTTATGAAGACCAAAAAGTCCAATAATAATTGGAACCAGGAAAGCTGGTAATGTAATTCAGTCTGAGTTCAAAGGCCTGAGAAGCAGGGGAGCAGATGGTGTGGTCCATAGTTCATGATCAATGATCTGTGAACAGGAAGTGCAGCAATGCTGGTTGTAAGTTTAAAGACCAAAGGCCCCAGAAACAAAGTTCCCATGACCAAAAGCAGGAGAAGGTTTATTTCTAAGTTTAAGAAGAGATTCTGTCTTTATGTTCTCTTTGTACCCTCTACAGATGGGATGATTCCCTCCCATGTTGGAGATGGTAGATCTCATCTACTCAGTCTACTAATTTAAAAGCTAAAATTTTTGGGAAATGCCCTCATGGACACATTTGGAAATAATGTTTTACAGCTATCTGGGCCCTTAGCCTATTTGAGTTGACACATACATTTTATTTATTTATTCATCTATCTATATCTATCTATCTATCTATCTATCTATCTATCTATCTATCTATCTATCTATCTATCTATGAGTTAGAATCTCACTCCATTGTCCAGGCTGGAGTGCAGAGGCATGCTCACGGCCATTCCAGTAGTGATCCTTCCACCTCAGCCTTCCAAGTAGCCGGAACTACAGGTACATGCTACCATGCTCAGCTAATTGTTGATTAATTATAGAAATGAGGTCTGGACAAGTTGCACAGGCTGGTCTTAAATCTGTGGCCTCAGGCATTCCACTCACCTCGGCCTCCCAAAGTGCTGGGATTATAGGCTGAGCCACTGAGCCCAGCTGACACATACATTTAACCATCACAAATCCACTTCCAATCAACTTAGCAACAACGTGTATCTCTCTACAGCACACTTCATCACTAAATAAAATCAAAAAATGAGGTCATCATTCCACTTATTGTGCATCATTCCTGGTTGAACTGAAAACTCACCAATTCCTTCCACAGAAGAAGGGGCAACATCCTTGAGTAATATTAACTCCTCTGACATCCAGTAACTCAGGTACTATTACATTAAATAAAAGATACTAACAGTCATAAGGTCAATACATTTTTGTGATAGGGAAATAAGAGAGAAAATAAGACAAAGATGACACCCAAACATAACAATATAAGAAGAAAATTCTCATGACAATTGCAGTTTGCTTGTTTTTTTTTTTTTTTTCCTGTAGCTGTCAGATGACTCAGCCTGGTATTTATACCTTCCACTACCCATTCTGAATTTTCTTTGCCTTCACCAAGAAACACAGCTTGTCTTGCTTCTTTATCTGGTAAAGTGACTAAAACTTTTATTCCTGAAATTTCTGGGACATTTGTAGTAACTCATGGATTGAATGGTTATAGCTTTTTATTTTCTTCTCCAGCTCTTCAGGTCAGCGTTCTTGTCTCATGCCGAGGAAGAACGAGGGACACAGACAGCCAGAAAGTGGGATAGCAGGATTTATTAAGAGGACAGAAAAGCTCCCACAGTGGGAGGGGACCCAAGGAAGTTGCCTGGTTACAGTTTTCTATTGACCCTAATCACAGGGTGTATAAATATCAAGATGCCCTAAGAGATCGCCTGTATTCCAGGCATAATCTTTTATCTACATTGGGGAGTACTGTTCTCATATCTCCTTGGTAGACTAGATCAGGGACAGCCAACACCATAACTCCCTTCCTGGCTTATTGACTCAGAGGCATGGGAAGCCCAAAGTAGCTGGTGGAAGCAATGGAACCAGAGCTGTGTGCTCTGGGGGAATTATTTCTTTCTCTTGATCCAAGACCTCTAGGGCAGCAGACTGTAAAGCTATGAGAAGAGTAATCAACAATCTTGCAAGCGTGTCACTAGGGGTAGTGGTGACTGGTGACACTCCCATTTCTATCCTCTGATTCTTGGACTTGTGAATCTTGGCTATAAGAAAAAGAGCACCATAAAATATATTATTTTTTATTTTAAAGATGTGGGGTACAATTCAAAGTTAGGTATACAAATGTTCAATATGCAGGTACCCTTGATGAGGCATACCCCTCCCTCCCCTGGCAGTTTCCCTCAACAGACAGTCCCTTTCTTATAGTATTATGATAATTTTTCAAGGTCCACTTATGAGTGAGAACATATGGAACTCTGTTCTTTGTGCTTGTGAGAGATCACTGAGTGTGATCGACTCTAAATCCATCCGAGTTGCTGTGAAGTCCATATGTTTGTCCTTCTTGGTGGCTGTATAATATTCTACTGTGTCTACGTACCACATTTTCTTTATCCAGTCCAACTTTGGTGGGCAGCACGGTTGGTTTCATGTTTTTGCTGTTGTGAATAGAGCTGCAACAAACATGCGTGTGCAGGTATCTTTTCTGCAGAATGATTTGAGTTCCTTCAGATATATTCCCAATAGGGGAATTGCTGGGTTGGTCATATGGAAGGTGAATGTCCAGTTCTTTCAGAAATTGCCACCTGTCTTCCAAAGTGGTTGCACTAGCTTGCATTTCCACCAGCAGTGCAGAAGTGTTCCTTTTTCTCCACATCCTTGCCAGCATCTGTTGTTTGTTTTATTAACAATGGCCATTCTTACTGGGGTTAGGTGGTATCTCAGTGTGGTTCTGATTGATCACCATATATTGGATACTGAGCACACACTGTTTTCTGCAGAATCTTGCCCCTGCATAGGCAGGTGACCACATTGCCACCTACCTGTCTCTGTAACTGAGTCTTCCAAAGACAACTCAATCAAGCCAGCTGCTTCCTGATGGGGAAACATAAAATGACTATAAATTCCATAACTCTTGAGTTTTTTGTTTTTTTTTTTGAGTTGAAGTCTCACTCCATTGCCCAGGTTAGAGTACAGTGACACACTCATGGCCACCCTAGCATTGACTTGCTGGGCTCCAATGATCCTTCCGCCCTGGTCTTCCAAGTAGCTGGAACTACAGGCATATGCTACCATGTCTGGCTAATCTTTTGATTTATTGTAGAGACCAGGTCTTGCCAAGTTGCTTGGGCTGGTCTCGAACCTGTGGGCTGAGACAATCCGTTTGCCTCAGTCTCACAAAGTGCTGGGATTACAGGCTGAGCCACTGAGCCCTGCCTGGAGTGAGTTATTTGATCTGAATCAATGCTATCTGGAATAAGATAATAGTGAATAAGGCATTGGATCTGTACAGATGGCAGTTTCTGCTGAAGCATTACATTCAGAAAAGGCCAGAGTAAGTGCCTATTCCTTTACAAACATTACACTGCCCTTTTCATGATGAAAGGTATTTAGTGAAATCTGACACCATGTGGCTGCCTGATCACTTCGGGTAATGGTGGCAAATTAAACTTTATTTTTTTATTTTTTGAGTCAGAGTCTCTGTTGCCCAGCTTGGAGGGCAGGGGCATGCTCACAGCCAGTGCACCCTTGACCTGTTGGACTCAGGTGATCCTTCTACTTCAGTCTTCTGAGTAGCTGGAACTACAGGTGCATGCCATCATGCCTGGCTTTTTTTTGTTGTTGTAGAGATGAGGTCTCACCAAGTTGCCCGGGCCAGTCTCAAATCCGTGGGTTCAGGCAATCCTCTCATGTCAGCCTCCCAAAATGCTGGAATTATAGAGTAAGTCACTGTGCCTGGCACAAATTAAACTGTAGGAGGCAATGCTGTCTGGGCTCGGTGGCTCAGCCTGTAATCCCAGCACTTTGGGAGGTTGAGATGAGTGGATTGCCTGAGCCCAAGTGTTCAAGACTGCCAGGAGCCGCAATCACTAGTAAAAGTAAGGTAAAAGGGACCTGAAAACAGGAAAAACGCCGGCTGGGAGCAAGGCCCCAGTAAAATGCGGCCATGACGGAGGCAAAGCCCCATGGATCCTGTTGACGGACCTTCCCTAACTTTGAAGGATTGCGTGCATAGGCTTGAGAATGTTCTCTCTTTAATTGAGATAATAGATGCGCAAATGGATGATGGCATTTGACAGCAAAAATTATACATAGGCATAATGGAGGTGAGATTGCAGCAAAAAGGGTGCCCCTTAGGGTGTGTAAGGATGTTTTTCAGTAACAGCAGGAGGCCAAAAAAACGAGCCGACCACTTCCTCATAAACAACAGACCCCAGCTGAGAGCTGGTGGAAAACAACCATTTGAGATAAAAAATAGGTTAAGATATTTTAGGATTAAATAAGTAGTTTAATGAAGATAGAATTTAGAATATTAATAAGATAGTAAGATAAGATAAACTAGTAAGATAAGAGATATATAATAGTATAAGTAAAAGTCAAGAAAATATAGAGACATAAGGATAGAAATAAGATTAATAGAAATAAATATATAGTAGTAAGTAAGTTAAGTAAGACTTAGGGTTAAGGTTTAGCTTTATAGGGTAAGGATATTATAGGCCTATAATAGTAAATAGTTATGAGAAAGTTAGGAAGAAAACCAGGACGTTCATAATGTTTGACTTAAGAAAAACACCATCTGTGGTGAAAATTGTTAAAGGTCAACCTTATTGTGAGAGAAAAAGGATGTACGTGGGCATTTGGTTAGCAACATAAGATACGTTTGTGGGTGCAGGGCTGAGTGAAAAACCTATATAAGCTTGTGAAAAATAAATAAAAATTGGCAGAGTCTTGAGCTCTCCCCAGGAAGAGGATTCCTGTCATTTTTGTCTTTTCTTTTTCGCCACTTCCCGATTCTCCCGTCTCAAGCCTTGACTCTCTCCTGGAGCTGGACTCCAGCCCGAGACGAGCCCAGGCACCTTGGTGAGACCTTGTCTCTATAATAAAATAAAAAAAATAGTGGACACCAGTAGTTCCAGCTACTGGTAAGTTGGAGGTGGAAGAATCGCTGGAGCCCAGCAGGTCAATGCTGTGATGGCCACGAGTGTGTCACTGCACTCCAGCCTGGGCGACAGAGTGAGATTCCCACTCAAAAAAAAAAGGTAATGCATGGCTAAGTGGTTGTCAGGTCAGGATTTTAGTTAGAATTCTATGATCAGTTTTAAAAAAGTACCATTGTCTGTGTCCTCCCTATAGATTGCCATCTATTGCTCTATGTGGAAGCACCCATGTTGTTTTAATAAATTGCCCCCATGTAATTCTATGGTAGCATCAGAGTCAAGCATGATAACGGGTCCCCAATAAGTTCATGAGAGTTGAGTTCAGAAGAGAGGTCACCTGGCCCGCTCTACTTGGGTTTGGACAGGCAGGTCAGTGGGGCCGTATTCTCATCGGCTGTAGCAGAAATTGCTGGGTTTTGTGGCAAGGGAGGGTACTTGGGGGCAGGAAAGAAGAAATTCAAACTTTGATCTCCATGTAGGAGCTCATTGTTCCTAAATCTGTCTCCTGTGAGAAAAGACAAAGAAAGATAAATTTTTCTACACTGCTGGGACCTGTGGGTCCATTGGTGTGGTGGTAGAAAATGAAAGATTGTGCTTATGTCTTTTTTTTTTCCAGTTGGAGTCTCACTCCCTTGCCCAGGCTGGAGTGCAGTGGCACACTCATGGCCACCCCAGCATCCACTTGCTGGGCTCTGGTGATCCTTCTGCCTCAGTCTTCTAAGTAGCCGGAACTACAGGTGTGTGCTAAGCCTGGCTAATTTTTGATTTATTGGAGACAAGGTCTCGCCAAAGTTGCCAGGGCTGGTTTGAACCCACAGGCTCAGGCAATCTACTCACCTCAGCCTCCCAAAGGGCTGGGATTACAGGCTGAGCCACTGAGCCTGGTCAGCTTATATCTTTAAAGACATATTCTGACCAGGTAGATTCCTTGAGGCCAGGAGTTTGAGATCTACCTGGACAACACAGCAAGACCTTGTCACTACAAAAACAACAAAAAATTTAGCCTGGAGTAGTGGCATGTGCCTGCAGTTTCAGCTACATTGGAGACTGAGATAAAAGGATTGCCTGAGACAGGCGGTCCAGACTGTGGCAAGCCTTGATGCTACTGCACTTCTGCCTGGGTGAGAGAATGAGACTCCATTTTAAACCATGAATTCAATTTTTTTTTTTGAATCAGAGTATCATTCCGTCACCCAGGCTGGAGTGCAGTGGCATGCTCATGGTCACCTCAGCCTCGACCTGCTGTGCTCCAGTAATCCTTCCACCTCAACCTTCCAAGAAGCTGGAACTACAGGCATGCACCACCACACCCAGCTAATTTTTTTATTTATTGTAGAGATGAGGTCTCACCAAGTTACCCAGACTGGTCTCGAACCTGTGAGCTCAGGAAATCCTCTGGCATCAGTCTCCCAAAGTGCTGGGATTGTAGGCATGAGCCACAGTGCCCAGCATAAATTCAACGTAAAAAAAGAAAAAGGCAAGTAGGCATGACTTGTCCAGATAATCTCATCTGAGAAGAAATCCCAGAGAATGCAGAGGAAGAGGAAAAAATGGCTGGTTCACAGGTAGATGTGTCCCAGGTCAGGGACTCTGTTCACCTGCCTACTGAAATGTCATGTTTATAGACCTTGCAACCATTTATTTCTCTACTTGGGATGGTCCTGAGCTATAACTAGTTTTTGTTCTTTGATAAACAAGGGCTCTGAAAAACACTTCTCCCTATATGTCAGAGCCTTCACTCTGTTCTCTTCATCCAGGCTTCTTCGTGGCCATGAACAGCTGTCACCATAAATTTATGACCTGCTGTATTATATATGTTCCCTTGTGGCTGTGAAACATGGGAAGGCATGGATCACCAAGGTTCCTCTTGGAGATGGGGTAGAGACTCACATCCTAGTGAAGGATGGAAACATGTACTATTAAGGTTCTGTCTGGATGCTCCATCTGCTCCATGCAGAACACGGTTAATGAAATGCACACTTATTTTTATTTATTGATTGATTTATCTCTTTGAGTCAGAGTCACTCTGTCACCCAGGCTGGAGTGCAATGGCACACTCATAGCCAGCGCAGCCTCAACCTGCTGGGTTTGGGCAATCCTTCTGCCTCAGCCTTCCAAGTAGCCAGAACTACAGGCATGTGCCACCCTGCACGGCTAATTTTTTAAATTTATTGTAGAGATGAGGTCTCATAGTTGCCCGGGCTGGTCTTGAACCTGTGGGCTCAGGCAATCCTCTCACCTCAGCCTCCCAAAGTGTTGGGATTACAGGCTTGAGCCACCGCACCTGGCTTGAAATGCACATTTAAACAGGTTGGCTGTTACTGCTCAGAATAATTAGGCAGGTCTGAATAAAGAATAATTAGAAGAGATTTACTCTCTAGGATGCTAAAAAAAGACAATATAAATACACTATTGGAGATTACAAAGCATGGAAGATACCTGTAGCTGGAATTCAGTTTAAAATATGTGTTTCTTCATCATTAGAATGAGATTATAATTTACTTTTTTTGACCAATAATATCTCAGCATTGATGTTGTGTTCTCTGTGTGCTGTGGCACCTGATAACAATTTGTCCCAGTATCAAGAGGTTGAGGCAGCGATAAGCTGTGATTATGCCACCATTCCTCAGCATGGAGAACAGAATGAGACCTTGCAAATGAAAAAAAAAAAAATGTAGAAGTCAGGCTTATCCCAGATCTCCTGAAACTACATTTTATTTTATTTTATTTTTTGAGTTGGAGTCTCACTCTGTTGCCTAGGCTGGAGTGCAGGGCCATGCTCATGGCCACTGCAACCTTGACCTGCTGGGTTCAGGAGATCCTTCCACCTTAGCCTTCCAAGTAGCTGGAGCTGCAGGTGCACACCACCATGTCCGTCTTATTTATTTATTTTTGATTTTTTGTAGAGATGAGGTTTCATCAAGTTGTCCAGGCTGGTCTCAAACCCCTGAGCTCAGGCAATGCTCTCACCTCGGCCTCCTAAAGTGCTGAGATTACAGGTTTGAGACACCATGCTCAGTCCCAAAGCTGCATTTTAACAAAATATTCAATTCAATGTTGTGCACATCAAAACTTGATGGGGGCATTCTACCCCACTATGAGCTTTTTATCTGAGTAAAACAACTCATCTTGTGTGATCTAAATATAGCACTAAAAAATGTACATGCCTGTGTTGGGACCTACATTTTATACTGTATCATTCACAAAAGTTTAGTGTCTACACTGACTGGATGGATTTTATTCCATCCTTTTTTCTCAGAGTTAATACATTAGAGAATCTTCTTGTGCTAAAAATTATCTTTTTGCATAATTGCCATGGACATACCAATTAGAACATGTTTTCTTCAGTTTGTTTCACCTACAGCCAATGCCAACTTGGTAAATATATGTTGTTGCAGTTTTCAGAGGCTGTTGACATTCAGGAATGTGGCCATAAAATTTTCCCTGGAGAAGTGGAAATGCCTAGATCCTGGCCAGCATTTTGTATAGAAATGTGATGTTAGAAAATGACAGGCCAGGCTTGGTGGCTCAACCTGTAATCCCAGCACTTTGGGAGGCTGAGGTGAGTGGATTGCTTGAGCCCATGGGTTCAAGACCAGCCCAAGCAACTGGGTGAGACCTCATCTCTACAGTAAATCACAAAAACTATTCAGGTGTGGTGACGTGCATCTGTAGTTCCAGCTACATGGAAGGCTGAGGTGGAAGGATTGACTAAGCCCATCAGGTTGAGACTGTGGTGGCCGTGAGTGTGCCACTGCCCTCCAGCCTGGGTGACAAGAGTGAGACTCCAACTCAAAAAAGAAAAAAAAAAAAAGACAGAAACTTGGTTTCCCTGGGTGAGGAAAATTCCAACACACAATTTCTATTCCATAAGAAGGATTCCATGTCTTTTTTGGTAGAAAAATAACATTTTTCCCAGCCACTGCAGCCTTGACCTGCTGGGCTCCAACGATCCTTCCACCGCAGCCTTTCGAGTAGCCAGAATTACAGGCGCGTGCTACCATGCCCGGCTAATATTTTGATTTATTGTAGAGATGAGATCTCGCTAAGTCACCCAGGTGGGTCTCGAACCCATGGGCTCAGGCAATCCACTCACCTCAGCCTCCCAAAGCGTGGGAGTACAGGCTGAGCCACGGAGCCCGGCTGAATATAAATATAAAAATTATTAAAAAGGTGTCTGGTCAGGCATGGTGACTGAAGCCTGTAATCTCAGCACTTTGGGAGGCCAAGGTGAGTGGACTGCCTGAGTCCACAGGCTTGAGACCAGCCTGGGCAACTTGGCAAGATCTCATCTCTACAATAAATTAAAAAATTAGCCAGGCATGGTGGTGCATGCCTGTAGTTCAGTTACATGGAAGGCTGAGGCAGAAGGATCTCCTGAGTCCAGCAGGTCATGGCCGTGGTGGCTGTGAGCATGCCAATGCACTTCAGACTGGGTAACACAGTGAGACTCCAACTCAAAAAAAAAAAAAGTAGAAGACAGATATGGAAATACACTACACAATGAAAGCCACATTGGTGAAAGAGAAGATGTGACCTTCCTGTGTCTCACTGGAGACTGAAACTCACACATGTAGAGAGACTTCAGTGTGTTTTCTTTCTGCAGGTCTTCCTTTTCTTCCATGGCAAGGAGAAATGACCAGCCCCTTCTGAGTGTTCAGAGTCCTGGGATCAATATCTATGCACTGTGAGTGCTTTACCAAAATCAGTTATGAGAAAAAGTAATCAATATAATAGGCAACGAAAGGCCTACCACATTTTAAGTCTCTTACTCTTTCACTTTTATTATGAAGGATTTAAAGTGTTTTTGCTGTATTTTATGAAATGTTTAAAATGTTTGCAGTGTATTGGATGAAACCTAAGTTTGTATTTAAAATGTAAAACTTCATTTTGTGGCTTGTCTCCATGTTGTTAACGTGTTATAATACTTCTCTGTGGCTGATCCAAGAATCTTAAAATTTTGCTCAAAAACACTCACAGCCCTGCACCCCACCCCGTGCTGTAATGGTGTCCCCCTTATCTGAGTATACGGTGTGCCCCCTTATCTAAGTGAACTATGTGTTTCATGAGTTTATCTCTGTAATGACTCAATTTCCCAGCTGCATTTGCCTATAAAGACTCCCTGTGAATTTCATTTGTCATCCAGAGTCTGGGTGGCATGAGTCCCCTCTCGACTGCCCGTTTTAATAAAGGGCTTACTTTTCTTCCTTTTTTTGAGTTGGAGTCTCACTCTGTCGCCCAGACTGGAGTGCAGTGGCTGCTCCCGGCCACTGCAGCCTCGCCTGCTGGGCTCCAGGGATCCTTCTGCCTCAGCCTTCCAAGTAGCTGGAACTACAGGCACACGCTACCACCCCCTGCTAATTTTTTGATTTATTGTAGAGTGAGGTCTCGCTGCCCAGGCAGGTCTCGAACCCACAGGCTCAGGCAATCCACTCACCTTGGCCTCCCAAAGCTCTGGGATTACAGGCTGAGCCACCAAGCCTGCCCTGGGCTTACTTATTAATTTGACCTTAAATTGGGCTTGATATCTGATTTCTAGCAATTCATGTATAACATTTCGAGGCCCCACCAAGATAATCTCCTTTGGTGGGACATTGTCCAGCAGGAGGTCCCCCAGTGAGATTCTTCCTCCACTTCAGTCCAGTCAGCTCAAGAGGCAGCCTCTCACTCCAGCTCTCCCCAACTCCATGGCTAAGTTTTAGGGGAGGCACCCCCTGCTTTTTCCCAGGGTCCCCATAACCTCTCCTCAAACTCAGAGAGAGCAGGAAGGACAGCTGGTTCCTCTCATCTCCAAAAGAACCTGAGTCCATCTAAATCCTCTTGGAGGTGAGTATAGCTAGCTTGCCTGGTCAGGGTGTTTGAAAACAGATCTGTTAAATTTGCATTTGTAAGGGTGCTCCTGATTGTTGGATGAGGGGGCTGTATCTCCCATGGGCACATTGCCTGTGTTAGCTTGCTCAGTCAGAGTATTGGGTAACTCTGAGATGTCAGGTACTGATGAGCCTATAATTGTCAAACTTTGTAATGTGTTCCTTGCATTTGTAACAAGGTACCTGATGGGTAAGGTTAAATGCCAGACCTCTAAAAAAGTATTCTTGCTTAATGTTTGATATAGTCTAGCCGGGCTCGGTGGCTCAGCCTGTAATCCCACGCCTTGGGAGGCTGAGGTGAGTGGATTGCCTGAGCCCGTGAGATTGAGACCAGCCTGGGCAACAGTGAGATCCCAACTCAAAAAAAAAACAAACAAAAGTTTGATATAGTCTGTTAATAATTGACATAATCTGTGAATAATTGGTATAGTCTGTTGGAGATCGATGTAATCCATTGTTAATTGGTTTGGTCTTCTAATAGTTAAGTTAGTCTGTTAATAGTTGGTTTTGTCTGTTAATGGTCAGTATAAACTTTTGGTGACAGTTTTGTCTCTTTATGTCATTTCCTATTTTCTTAAATGTTTCTAACATTTCTATTGGTGGCAAAAGTCCCCAGGGAAATAGAAAATTCAATTCATATGAACCCAGACTCTGGTCCGGGTCAAAGATAAGAGGCAATCTTCTCTTTGGTCTGTGCAAACAAATTCCCTCAGGTGACTGAGAGACTTACGAAGGTGTCAGGGATTAATTCCCTTGACACGCAAGGGCCTCATAGGGACTGTTTTTACACTTTGGTCATAAAGGACTCTGTTGGTTCTGAAAAGCCCCAGGTTGATCAGACACTCAGCTGACCTACTCCATGCCAGATCCCAGAAACGGTGATTGGATGGGAGGAGAGGGTCTTAAAGAGGCAGATCACCTGGAGACTGAAAGCTTCTCTCAGTGTTCCTGGGGGCTGCCCCATCCAAGGGGTGCACATAAGGACTGGTCATCCAGTGCCCCGCGGCCTCTTTAAGGGCTGTTAACACTCAAAGAGTAAACCATGACAAGAAAGAGGCATGGAAAGGACTGGCAGGGTCGCAGCTGCCAGGAACTCCCTCCACAAGCAGCACATTTTGACCCAAAACACCGAGTGCGGTCCCAAGTTAAAAACTGCCTGCCTAATCTATCTTGTCTCCTCTCGGACTAACCCTGGTCTGTTTACCCTCCTACCCATTGTGGCACGGAGGTTGTTGTACCTGCTGCCCTATCGCACACCCTGGTAAAACAATTACATTCTGTCACTCATCTAGGAGATATCAAAATGATTGAATTGCTAAATTGTTATGATTATATCAATAATTTAAAAGGCCTGGCTACCTCAACAGCTAAAGCATGACTTGCTTGTGCCCAAGTTAATGCAAAACAAGGCCCTAGAATTTCTGATGGTATTAGAGCCTGGGAGATTCAGCATGGGAGAAAAATGGGAAAATAGACCCCACATGTGGGGTACAAATATTTACTAGTATTTGTAGATACTTCTCCAGATGAATAGAGGCTTTTTGCCACAAAGAATAAAACTGCACTTACAGTTACAAAATTTTTATTGACTGAAATCATTCCTAGGTTTGGGCTCCCCCTTTCAATTGGCTCTGATAATGGTCCTGCCTTTACCTCACCCACAGTTCAGTTAGTTAATAAAGCTTTAAATATCAATTGGAAATTACATTGTGCTTACCAACCACAGAGCTCTGGACAGATAGAATACATGAATCAGACCTTAAAATTGACTTTAACTAAATTAATAATAGAGACTGGTGAAAAATGGGTAAATCTCTTGCCTCTGGTCCTTCTTCAGGCCTGGTGCACCACAAATAAAGCTAAGGTTACTCCTTATGAAATAATGTTTGAAAGACCCCCTCTTTTGTTGCCCTGATTAGGGGACCTCATCTTTGAAGAAATAACCAACCAGTCCCTGTTAAAGTATCCTCAGTCCCTCCAACAGGTCCAGGCCACTGTCAACTCTGAGGTCCATGATGTCCTGCCGACCCCGTCCTCCACTCCTTGTCATCTGTTCCAGCCCAAGGACTTGCTATTTGTCAAAAAGTTTCAGAAGAAAGGCCTGACCCCCACCTGGAAGGAACCCTGTGTAGTCATCCTCACCACCCCGATGGCACTCAAGGTAAAGAGGGCTAAAGAAACTGACATTGCTCCTCCAACCTGCCCAACTAACTGGACTATAGCAAGAGATCCTGAGAATCCTTTCAAGGTCACCTTTTGACACCCACCACAATTAACATCCATTGAACCAGCAACCCTGGAGCCCTGTTGGACTTGTCGTTCTGCTTCAGCACAGACTGACCAACTATGCTCAGCTAAACCATGAGACTCTTAACTGTCCCAAAGTGGACTGTTTTCCTTGGATAATTGTTGGGAGCCAGCTACGGAGGCCCACTGAACCTGAGGGATGCGGGAGGGCCGTGGACCCCGAGACCACTAGGATGCGTTCGGGAGCTGTTGATCCCATTCCCTCCCTCCTTTTCCACTTGGCACAAGCAACCAGGAAAGGCTCCTGCTGGCTCTAACAGAAAACTCTGAGACCGGAACATACACAGCTAAACTTGAGTCTATTGTTCCCATTTTCCATGGTTTATGGTTTTTGCTTTTAAACAGTTTAAGTTTAACTTTGAGTCACATTGAGGAGCCTTAGTGCAAGTCACAGGTTCTCTTGATGTGATTTCAGAAATTTATAGATATTGGTTTTAGAAAATAGTTTATATAGATTAAGAAAATTTAAGTAACCATTTTGTTATAGAAGTGTGGTTAGTTCAGTTTGATTTAGGGGGGCCAGTGAAGTTTGAATTAGGCCAGCTGGTGCTAGGAGAGTGTAACCATAGCAGCAATTGTTTTAATAGAAACTAATTAGAATTAGTACAGAATAGTAAAAGTTAATAATTCATTATAGTGGTTTCAGGTTTAGACATTGAGTGATGTTAATTCAAGATGATGTAGTTGTAATACAATTAAGGGCACATAAGAAACTGGTTTGGGGAACATTAAGCTAGCATAAGATACAAAAAGACAATTTGTGGTTGTCCTTCCTCATGTTCTTCCTTATGTATGAAAAAACATTTGCTTGAGAGTGGGGATTGTCCTGTGTGCACCTGGACCTGTTCATGTGAAAGGTACATGCTACCTTTTGTTTCCTGTGATGATGACTTTGCAAAGTTTGGGGATTAAAGCCCTTGGATATACTCAACAAAGCGACTTCTGTACTAGACAGGAGTCCAGTCTCTTTCTCTCTCCTCAGTGTCTTCTCTCTTTCATAAATCACCAACGTTGTCACACCTCAAAGGGACCCCTAACCCTCGCAGGAGCAGGACCCCAGCAGATAATAATTCCTTAAATGTGCGGCCACTGCACTCCAGTCTGGGTGACAGAGTGAGACTCCAACTCAAAAAAAAAAAAATGTGCTGTTACCATCCTTTAACCTTCACCTTAGGTATTCCACTTGTCTTAGCTTTTAGTGTAGGTTTAACTGCTGTAATTCCCGCTGATTGGAGCTGAAAAAAATGTTTTTTAATATTATCTTACCTCTCATGTATAAAATGTATTGCTGCCCTACTTTGGTTATGACAGTTTTAATCTGTATTGTACTAGCCCCAACCATGTCAACCATAAATAACCCTGCCTTATACATCTTTTCCCTAATCTCTGATACGTCCAACCCAAGATTGGCAACCCAGGATTGGTTTGGGCCTCCCAGTATAGTTCACTTTAAAACAGATCTTACTGATCTAATAAATGTAAGATCTTTTGTCAGCCACCATGTCCCACAACTTGTTCGACAGGATGGTAACTATTATTATGCATTACAGAGACTACCTTTTTACTTATTCCTTAAAAATCCCCAAAGTGAAGGATGTTATAACAAAGGTGAACTTTACCATCTGGCCTAGAACTGTGCAACTATTGCCACCTATACTGGGGGACCTAATACCTCCTTAATCACTCTTTGATATAAAGCTAGTCCAGACCCTTTGTACAATCACCAAAACATTCTGCTGTTGTCGCCACTGTGGATTCCAGCCCAGCCTCTGCTTTCTGCCAACCAAGCCACTACCCCAGGCTCAATTCAACAACCCTCAAGTTCATTTCGTCCCTTCCTACCAATGGGTCATATGCCCCCTGGTCTTATCCGTATGTTAACTGACATGCATCATTTACTCAATGTTACCATGCCCAAATTGGCCTCAGATTGCTGGCTTTGCTTAAATCCTAAGCTTCCTTACTGTATAGGTAGAGGAGCTAAAGACCCAAACATTAAAGAGGCTAATAAGACTAAATGCTCTCCAACAGTTATGCACATTACTCTAAAAGACATAACTGGCAAAGCCTCCTGCCTTATAACCCCTGGGTTTAATTTAACCACTTTCCTGTTTTCTGCTATTTGTAAACAATCTCTTATCCAAACCATGACCGAATCTATGGTTTATACAGCCCTTGGCCACACCTGGTTAGCCAATGCTACAGGCCTTACAAAATGCACTTTTACTAAAGAAACAAACAACCTATGTTATATATTTATGTTTATGTGTTGACTCAAGTGTATGCTTATACTGGCCCTGATGGAGCTCAGTTACTCACTCCATTGAATTTCCACCTGCTCATCAAAAATGAGCTGTTCCTCTGCTAATACCCACCATAGTCAAAATAAGTATAGCTGGAACAGCTACAATTGGAACTACTGCTCTGATTTGGGGAGAACTAGGCCAAACTAATTCAGGCAACACATCAATGGAAACCTAGAGACTATTCAACCTACTATAGATCAACTCCATGATCAGGTAGATTCTCTGGCAGAGATGGTCCTCCAAAATTGTAGTGGTCTAGATTTGCTCTTCATGTCCCAAGAGAGACTTTGTGCAGCTCTTGGAGAAAATTGTTGTTTCTATGCTAATAAATCCAGAGTCATTAAAAGTTCCCTTCAAAAGCTTCAAGACAGCATACAGAAATGGAAAAAATATTTAAACAATAAAAACACATCCTGTTTTCAATCCTTATTCAATGGAACCCATGGTTAACAACTCTCATTACTGGTCTAGCCGAACCCATAATAATTATCCTCCTCCTTTTATCAGTGGGACTCTGCCTACTAAATTGGATTGTTTCTTTTGAAAGAAAATGAATGTCAACTGTAAAAATTTTAAACATGAGGGTCCACTATAACTCCTGTCCTATAACATCCAAGATAAGGATTTAATTCATAAAAAACTTAAATGTTTAGTTTTCTTTAAAAAGTTTGCTGTCTATAAATTTACAATGTTTAAAATATGTGCAGTGCTGTGTTTACAATATTTACTATTAGATAAGATTAAGACATTAAAAACAAAAGCTATACAATTTTAATTTTAAAAAGTATTTCTAGCTTTTATAGTTATATTTTGCAGATTTCAAATTTCCTCATCATAAATGCTTAAACTGTTATAATTTCAAGATGTTCTACAATGTTTAATACAATGTGTGCAGTGTTTTAAAAATTCACAATACTTAATCTAAGTTTACCTGAAATATCAAGTAATATTAGCATAGAGGGCAGTAGGACCAAAACTCTGATAAATCACCCAATTGGCAAGCATAATATATACTTAAAAATAAAAACAAACAAAAAAAAAAACTTCAGACACCTGACAAAAACCTGGTAATATGGTGTCCTTTGCCTATAGGTACCATCTATAAAAACAATGTAGTTGCCCTAAAGGCCTGATGCTCCTGGACTCTGTCCACCATAAGTCATTTAAAAGCAGGCACACTCCTAAACTCTGTCCACTGGATAAAAAGAGCCATTTAAAAACAGGTGCACCCCCTCTTGAAGAAGGGAGGGCCAATCTAACTGGTGGCTTAAGATGGCCAGAGATTTGCTACGCTGGGCTACCAATGGCGATCGTTTGCAAAGGCCTAAAAACCTGCTGGACTACCTGACACTGGTTCACCATAATCCTGGTAGCCCCCTCCCCAACCATTAAATCAGGATGCCTAATCCCAAATTTATTTTTCAATTAAAGTAACTGTCAGCAGTTTGGTCCTGACCATCTATGTTAAAATCATATTGTTGTATCCTTAACAAACAAGTCAATGCTTTGACTTATGCACAAGAAAAGGGGGGAATGAAGTATTTAAAGTGTTTTTGCTGTATTTTATGAAATGCTTAAAGTGTTTGCAGGGTATTGGTTAAAACCTAGTTTGTATTTGAAATGTAAAACTCCATTTTGTGGCTTGTCTCAGAGAAGTTGTTAACTTCTCTGTGGCTGATGCAAGAATTTTAAAATTTTGCTCATAAACAGCCCTCACAGCCCTGCACCCTACCCAGTGCTCTAACAGTTTCTCCCTTATCTGAGTATACTGTGTGTCCCCTTATCTAAGTGTACTATGTGTCAAATACCAGAACATGTGTTTCATGTTGTTTATCTCTGTAATGACTGTTTCCCAACTGCTCTTGCCTATAGACTCCCCACAAATTTTACTCATCATCAAGAGTCTGGGAGGCACAAACCCCCTCTCAACTGCCAGCTTTAATAAAGGGCTTACTTATTAATTTGACTTTTAATTGGGCTGGTTATCTGATCTCTAGCAATTCATGTATAACAATTATATTGACAAATAGAAGAGTGACTTTTACTTAAAGTGTGCTCCTTTGAAGCTGTTACTGGTAACTAAATCTCTTGGGTATTTTTCTGTGTTTGGAAAATATTTCACTTTGCCCCTAGTCTTTAAAGATCTTGGAGTTAAGTATCCAATTCTAGCTTTAATAATCATTCCTATCAGCAGTGTTAATAATCCTTTCTGTTTTCTGAGAAAATACATGTTTTGGAAATACCTTCAGTGCTTTTAGGTTTTTGTTGCTTTATATATATATATATATATATATATATATATATATATATATACATATAATTTTATTTTTATTTTTTTAAATTGGAGTCTCACTCTGTCACCCAGGCTGGAGTGCAGTGGCACACTCATGGTCATACCAACATCGACCTGCTGGGTTCTGGCAATCCTTCCGCTTCAGCCTTCCAAGTAGCCGGAACCACAGGTGCACACTACCACACCTGGCTAATTTTTAATAGAGGTGAGGTCTCACCAAGTTGCCTGGGCTGGTCTCAAACCTGTGGGCTCAGGTAATTCACTCGCCTCGGCCTCCCAAAGTGCTGGGATGACAGGCTGTGCCACTGTGCTGGGTAGACAACTTTTACTTCTTACAGTGTGCTCCTTAGAAACTGTTATTGAATGTAACCAAATCTCTCAGGTGTCCTTGCGTTTGGAAAATATTTCAATTTACCCCCAGTCTTTAAAGATCTTGGAGTTAAGTATCCAATTCTAGCTTGCCAGAGACCAGCTCCACCTGGGTTCAGGGTACCCCAAAGGTGGAGACAGCATCGGCGATTGGGGTAAAGAAGAAAGAGAGAGAGAAAGAGACTGGACTCCAGTCTAGTGCAGAAGCGATGTGTGTCATTGGGAATTACAACAGGTCTTTTATACACAAAGTCAGATGTGGGAGGGGGTCCCCCACTCACCAGAAACCTTAATCCATGAAAACTTAATCAATGATTGCCTTTAAACCCTTTTCATATGATAATCTTAAAATCCCATAACAAAGGATAACCTAATCTGTGACTGATATATTCTATAAACCTTTTTCATCCTAAGCTGATTGATTTATGCCAAGTTAAACAATTCTATAGAAGCTTAAGTATTTACTTTACAAACGAAAATGGCCCATCTCAGAATGTTTGGAATGTGGCCCAGTCCAAAGTTCACAGTGGGCTACCTGCAAGTAACCCAGCCGCATTCTTTCAACAAAATGGCTGTCTTCTAAAACTATATTCTACAATTTACACCTTCAATAAATCCTAAGATCATGACCCAGAAGCCTGTGACCAATACTAAGGCTCTTAGATGTGACATAAGTTTGAATTATAAGTTGTGTGAAAGCCAAAACTGCAGTTTGTGGAAGAATGGGAGCAATGAGCTTCTAAAGTTAGCTTGTGTTCATCCAGGTCTCAGAGTTTTTGTTTTGAGCTCACAGGAGCTTAATCTGGTTAGTGCTGAGTAGAAAGGGAGAGGAAATGGGGTCAATAGCTCCCGAACACATCCTAGTGGTCTCAGGGTCAATGGCCCTTCCTGATCCCTAAGCCTAATATTGGGTCAGTGGGCCTCCGTGGCCGGCTCCCAACACTAGCTTTAATAATAATTTCTATCAGCAGTGTTAATACTCATTTCTCTGTTTTCTGGGAAAATACAAGTTTTGGAAATACCTTCAGTGCTTTTAGGGCTTTTTTTTTTTTTTTGCTATATATAAATAAATAAAAATATTATTAAAATATATTTTATTTATTTGTTTAAAGTAGGTGTCACTATCACCCAGGCTGTAATGCAGTGGCATGATTATGGTTCACAGTAGCCTCAACCTATAGGCCAAGGGAATGCTATGCCTAAGTTTCCTGAATAGGTGGGGACCACAGGCATCACCATACCCTGTTAATTTTTCTTTTTTGTATTTTTTGCAGAGAGAGAGTCTTGGTCTGTAGTCCAGGCTGCTCTCGAAATCCTGGGCTCAAGAGATCCTCCCACCTTGACCTCCCAAAATATTGGGCTTATTGACATGAGCCACTGTGCCTGGACCCTCACTGCTTTTAGGTATTTTTTCCTTGTTTGGAGTCATGCAGTTTGACTATTATTTTCTTAATACTGTTTCATTTTTCTATTTCTGACACACTTCACTTCTAAATTTAGAGATTCATGTCTGGTTCTCAGTTATTTTATAAACTCATAAATCATCAATTCCTTGGGTATTATTTTTGCATTGTTTTTACATATTTTAGTCAAGCCATTAATGTTTGAAAAAATGTTTCAGACATTTACATTCTAGTCCATTTATGCTGAACTGCAATTGCGTTTTTTATTACCTGGTTGGTCTTTTTAACTGGCCTTTTTCTTTACTTTGTGAGTATATAAATTGTGCTCAATATTTCAGCTCTCTATTCTGTTATCAGTTCGAATCTAATGTTTAGTCCATACATTGCATATAAAGTTGATTTAAATTTTTAACTGGTTATTTTTTTGTTTGGTCCTTTAAAAATATGGCTAGTGAACACTGTAGTGTCTTATTATTTCCACATTTATTTTTCTATTTCTCTCATTGTACAGTTAGACTGGGAACAGCATGGGTTTACCTGCATGGCCCACTTTTTTTCATAAATACTTTGGATTTTTTTTTTTGGTGACAATTTGCAATCATTTAAAAAAATATTCATGCTAGCCGGGCTCGGTGGCTCAGCCTGTAATCCTGCGGTTTGGGAGGCTGAGGTGAGTGGATTGCCTGAGCTCACGGGTTCGAGACTCGCTTGGGCAACTTGGCAAGACCTCATCTCTACAATAAATCAAACAATTAGCCAGGCATGGTGGCGTGCGCTTATAGTTCCAGCTACTTGGAAGGCTGAGGCAGAAGGATCGCTGGAGCCCAGCAGGTCGAGGCTGCGGTGGCCGGGAGCGGCCACTGCACTCCAGTCTGGGTGACACAGTGAGACTCCAACTCAAAAAAAAAAAAAAAAAAAAAAATTTATGCTCGGCATGATGGCTCATGCCTATAGTCCCAGCTCTTTGGGAGGCCGAGGTAAGAGGACTGCCAAAGCCCATGGATTTAAGACCGTTCTAGGCAACTTGGGAAGACCTCATTTCTATGATAAATAAAAAAGTTAGCTGGGCGAGGTAGCGTGTGCCTGTAGTTCCAGCTACTTGCAAGTCCGAGGTGGAAGAATCACTTGATCCCAGCAGGCCAAGGCTTTGGTGGCCATGAGCATGCCACTGCATTCCAGCCTGGGCGACAGAGTGAGACTCCAACAACAAAAAATCGGAAAACAAAGTTTAGAAATATCACTTTGAGGCCAGGCTCGGTGGCTCAGCCTGTCATACGAGCACTTTGGGAGGCTGAGGTGAGTGGATTGTCTGAGCCCGTGAGATTTGAGACCAGCCTGGGCAGACCTTGTCTCTACAATAAATAAAAAAATTAGCTGGGCATGGTAGCACACACCTTTAGTCCCAGCTACTTGGGAGGCTGAGGGAGAAGGATCACCAAAGCCCAGTAAGTCATCTCCTGGGTAGCCGTGAGTGTGCCACTGCACTCCAGCCTGGACAATGGAGTGAGACGCCGACTCAAAAAAAAAAAAAAAGAAATCAGAAAACACAGTTTAGAAATATATTTTATCAGGGTGATATGTCACAAACACATCAAATACAAGTATATCCTAGTCTATTCTGCCACTGACAGCCATAAAACATTTACAAACCTATCATGCAAAGGTAAACTTAAAATTTTTACACTTACAGGTTACACATGGTACTACTACCGGTTGAATGTATATAAATGTAAAGATGCAGTATTAACTCATAACTGCATAAAATTACCTATGGCACATACTGTGTCACTAAATCATTTTGTGACCACCTCATGCTGCTATGTGGTGAATGAAAGAGTGAGATCCAGTTTAACACACAATGTGATGGTGATGTTTCTCTGTGAGCACTTGGTCTCTCCAGAGCCAATGAAGGAAATTATAAAAAAAATAGTTCTGGGCAGGGCGCAGTGGCTCATGCCTATAATCCCAGCACTCTGGGAGGCTGAGGTGGCCTCCCAAAGTGACAGGATTACTGGTTGAGCCACTGAACCTGGTATCTTTTTTTTTTTTTTTTTAATTCAGCGGGTACATATGCAGAGTTGTTACATGGGTATATTGTCTGATGGTGAGATTTAAGCCTCTATTGAAACCAGCACCCAAACAGTGAAGATGGTACACAACAGGCAGTTTTTCAGCCTGTTTTCTCCCTCATCCTTCACCAGTTCCTAGTATCTGCCATTCTCATCTTTATGTCTGTGTGCACCCAGCTAAAGTTTAGTTCTCATTTATATGTGACAACATGCGGTATTTGTTTTTTATTTAATTTGCTTATTGTAAGAATATAATACACAAAACATACAAAATATGTTAATTGTTTATGTAGAATCCACTTGAAGAAACAATGCAGTTTCTTCACCCTGGATATTTTCTGTCTCTTATTTATTACTATTTGTGGAACACACCAAGCACTGTCTTGTTTGCTCACTTTGTTTAACTGTCAAAACAAATACATCAGGAGTCAAAACAAACCCTAGATTTATAAATTTTCTCAAGTTTTCACCTGAAGAAACTGGCCCAGTTAATTCAACAAAAATTAATCATATCAATTATATAAAGTAAAAGGAATGATAACACCAAAATCTATTCAATGGTGTTCTCCAGTTATGAAGAAAAAAATAGAATGTACTAAAAAAAAGTAACTAAATACAGTATGAATTACATTGTCATAGTGTTTTCTGAACACCATTAAGTTGTATTTACAAAAATCCTTGAAATTCCTAAGTAGGCTAAATAAGGAACACCTTATGAACATGGTCTTGCATGAATAACAGGCAAGAGAACTTCCAAGGGGAGATCTAAACCATAAGCCACTCAATATTAATGGAATAATCTGAATATAAAGCAGAGAAAACTGATTTACTTTCAGATTTAAATTATTTCTGCTCCAATAATGCCCTTTTTTACTTAAGACACGCACACATTCACACACAAAAACTCAACTTTCTCTTCTCTAGTTCTTACTCATAAAGCTTTAGAGTGATAATATATTTGCATTTCATTATTAATTAAAACTAAAAGCCTATACCTGCATTGTAGGCCAAAAGAGGTACAATGTGTATATAAAAATATATGTTTTTACAACAGTCAGTCAGGATTCAGAAAGGTATGTCTTATAATTATACTCCTGTATAACCTTTATTACAATATTATAATGACCTATAACTACAAAAAGAGAAAATAAAATATAACCTATGGAAATAAGGATCACTAGCAACTTCGTTCCATAAATTGCTCAACAGTATATGGTGATAACTTACCTACAATCTTGTGTAAGAAGGAACAGAGTAAAGCTAGTAGCAGGATAACAATTTATTGTGTGTGCACAATCTAACACTTTATCAACAATTCTGTTAATAACAAATTAAGTTCGCATAGTCTTAACACTCCAAAGTTCACTGTATTCTCACTAGCAAAAATAGATTACAACTTTTAACAAACATTTCTGTTCTTCTAATAGAAGGATAAATGTGAGTGCAGCTCAGCCTTCTTCAGTTTTCAGAACTGAGGCTAATTATTTACTAAACATAAACTTACAATATATATACCTTCTAAGAGAGCAATTATCTTTTCTCTGGTGTTTAGGAAACTATATTTATACCCTATGAAATAACACTTAGGGCTTTTAAGTACTGATATTTATGCAATTCATTTCTAAAACTCTCAGTATTTCTTTGTCTTTTACTACAAGACTCCCCCCCACCAAAATGCTACCTTCAGCACCCACCTAATACAGGACATACAACAACGCTCAATGTGAGCCACAAAAAAACCTCTCCACTTAGGTCTTTTAAGGTAGATTACATATCAGTGTTCTTTATCGTCCACAGAAAACTTGAGATGACCGCTGCTCATCTAGTACAGAAGGACCCATCATAGCTCTAATGTAGCAAAAATTGACCACATGCTTTTACTTGAACGCTAGAAACAAAGGCATAGCAACAAGTGAGGTGAGTTACATCATTAATATTTGATTTTCAAAATAATCTTAAATTCTGGCAATGCAAAAACAAAAGCACACACAGAATATAGTTATGCTTTCCTAAAAAAAAAAGTCTTATAATTCTACTCAACATGTAAGTAAGTAATCTAATGGTTTTAATTTTGACTTAGTGTAGTATCTGAAAATAAGAGTGTTATAGAGGCATTTGAAATAGCGGCATCAGTTGTGAAAACATGGCTGCTCCGTTGCAGAAGCATCTCCCAGGCCATGCAAAGCTGCCCCAGGGTGACTTTGGTTCTGGGGCTAAAAGGGTGACTGAGGAAACTTTTTTTATGATCTCCATAAAGTGGGACATGCAGATGGTAAAAGGGTCTTTGCTTGTAGCCTGAGAGGTGTGCTGTGTTCCAGAGTGCACTTTGCCACACTGTGTCATGCCATGCGATGCTTGCTGGCTCAGTGTACCTTGCCTGGGATCTGTTACAATTCCTCGGCACTATGGTATTTTCCAGAGTAACAAATAAAGTCATTTTGGAAGTGCCCTTCCTGGCTGGCATTGAAAGTTTGTTCAAAGGCACCACTTACAAAGTTTTATTCTGTGGTTCCTGTGAAATTCCCATTGCTTTCCATTCATATTGTACTCATGCTACCCTGGCTGCCTTGAAAGGTCACTTCTGCCTTTCTAGTGACAAAATGCTGTGCTCTCTCTTAAAAACAAAAGCCACGGTAAAAGCATCTGAGATGGATATTCACAATGTACCTCTACTGGAAAAGATTGCAGAGCTGAAAGAGAAGACAGTGCTAATGCATACTTGCTTATATTAACTAATGAAGATACTGAATGGCCTGACTCCAGAAAACTGACCCAGAACCAAGGCCTGAGTGTCAGTTCAGACTTGTTACCTTCAACAAGTAGAATTTGATCCTTTCTTTAAAAAGACTGACTTCAAGAATGGGGTCAAATGTGGTTTATGTGTACCTCTAGGGATTTCGAAATGATCTGTGAAGCTGTCTTTAGATGAGAAACAAGAGTCTTCTGTCATTGTAAAACTATTTGCCTTAAGAACTTATATTTGCTTATTATGATTTCATAAACCTTATCTCTAAAAACATCTTTGACTATAAATTTAAGAATTAGGATTCATTGTTACATGGTTGGCCTGAAAACAGAGTTGTGCTCAATGTTGGGTAGTATTAATATTAGTATTAATATTCTTGCATGGAGCAACTGCTATGAATACTGATGATGTTTTAATGTAAAATATAGAAACATAATGTTCTATGGGTAATACTTAATACAACTGTAGAATTCCCTACATATGGATGCTCATATGTCAAGCAAATTTTAAATGAGAGCTAAAGGCCTTCTCATATTCCTCTCTTTTGTATGGTTTTTCTCCAGTATGGATTCTCATATGTCCAGCAAGTCCTGCAAGAGAGCGAAAGGCTTTGCCACATTCTTTACACTGGTAGGGTTTTCCTTTAATATGGACTCCTTGATGTTGAATGAGATTTGAGTACCGACTAAAGGCTTTGTGACATTCTTCACAATTGTAGGGTTTTTCTCCAGTATGGACCTTCCTATGACGAGCAAGTGCTGAACGAGAGGTAAAGGCTTTGTCACATTCTTTACATCTGTAGGGTTTTTCTCCAGTATGGTTTCTCTGATGCTGAATAAGACTTGAGTGCCAATTAAAGGTTTTGTCACATTCGCCACATTTGTAGGGTTTCTCCCCAGTATGGATGATCATATGTCCAGCAAATCCTCTACGAGAGCGAAAGGCTTTGTCACATTCTTTACATTTGTAAGGTTTCTCTCCAGTATGGAATCTCTGATGCTGAATAAAACTTGAGTGCCAATTAAAGGCTTTGTTACATTCTTCGCATTTGTAGGGTTTCTCTTCAGTATGGGTACTCATATGTCCAACAAGTCCTATATGAGAGCAAAAGGACTTGCCACATTCTTCACATTTGTAGGGTTTCTCTCCAGTGTGGATCTTGACATGTCTTGCAAGTACTGAATGGGAGGGAAAGGCTTTGCCACATGTTTCACATTTGTAGGGTTTTACTCCAGTATGGATCTTTGTATGTACGGCAAGTACTGAATGAGTGCGAAAGGCTTTGCCACATTCTTGACATTTGTATGGTTTCTCTCCAGTATGGATTCTCTGATGCTCGATAAGACTTGAGTACCAATTAAAGGCTTTATCACATTCTTCACATTTGTAAGGTTTCTCTCCAGTATGGATTTTAATGTGTCGAGCAAGTTTATAATGGGAAGAAAAGGCTTTGTCACATTCTTTACACTTGTAGGGCTTTTCCCCAGTATGGATCTTTGTATGTACAGCAAGTCCTGAATAAGACCTAAATGCTTTGTCACATTCTTTACATTTATAGGGTTTCTCTCCAGTATGGATTCTCTGATGTTGAATAAAACTTGAGTACCAATTAAAGACTTTGTCACATTCTTCACATTTGTAGGGTTTCTCTTCAGTATGGATCCTCATATGTTCAGCAAGTCCTGATTGAGAGCGAAGGGCTTTGCCACAATCTTTGCATTTGTAGGGTTTCTCTCCAGTATGGATCTTGGTATGTCGAGTAAGTTTTGTATAAGAGCGAAAAGCTTTGTCACACTCTTTGCATTTGTAGGGCTTCTCGCCAGTATGAGTGGCCACATGTGCAGAAAGTCCTGAATAAGAGCAATAGGCTTTGCCACATTTTTCACACATGTAAGGTTTCTCTCCAGTATGGATTCTCATATGTCCAGCAAGTCCTGAATAAGAGCGAAGGGCTTTGCCACATTCTTTACACTTGTAGGGTTTTTCCCCATTATGGGTCTTTGTATGTCTACCAAGTTCTGTATAAGAGGGAAAGGCTTTGCCACATTCAGCACATTTATAGGGTTTCTCCCCAGTATGCACCTTGATATGTCGAGCAAAGTTTGAATTGGAGAAGAAGGCTTTGTCACATTCTTCACATTTATAGGGTTTCTCTCCAGTATGGACCCTCATATGTACAGTAAGTTCTGAATGAGAACGAAAGGCTTTGCCACATTCTTTACACGTGTAGGGTTTCTCTCCAGTATGGATGGTCATATGTCCAGTAAATCCTTTATGAGAGCGAAAGGCTTTGCCACATTCTTCGCATTTGAAGGGTTTCTCTTCAGTATGGAATCTCTGATGTTGAATAAGATTTGAGTACTGAACAAAGGCTTTTTGACATACTTGACATTTGTGGGGTTTATCTGCAGTATGGCTTCTCCGATGGTCAATAAGATGTGAATACCGATCAAAGGCTTTATCACATTTTTCACATTTGAATGCTGTATCTCCAGTATGGATTCTTTCATGTCTATTTAGATGTGATGATTTTCTAAACACTTTCTCACATATATTACATCTGTACAAATTTCCTCTATTACTAATTTTTTCATGTTTACTAAATTTTGAGGACTGGTTAAATGTTTTGCCATATTCATATTTGGAAGCCTTTTCAAAAATATGGGTTCGCTCATGCATAATAAATTTGGAGTGTTGATTAAAGACCTTCCCACATTTGTTACATTTGTAATGGTTACATCCTATCTGCCCTTCATCCTCAGGCACATTTCTTCTATATCTTCCCATTGGCACCTTTGTAAGAGATTCTTCTATGCTCTTCTCTGGCAAAAGGCCCTCGGTGTAACTGGAAGTCACAGCTAAAAATAATGAAAACAAAAATTTATTCTACGTACGAGAGTCAAGTGACTATCCTTTAGAAATCTAACATAATGTTATACCATGGTAAGGACATAAGCATGTTGGCAAGTAAAAAAAAAATCACAGTTTTCCACTCCTTCATAAATATACATTCTTAAGAAAATACCACAATGCCTTTGTGAGAACTCAAAAAACAGGTAAGACATTTCAGAATCCCCAGGGAGCAGAATGTTAAAAAGTTACATGGAAGAGGAAGTTTAGTAATTTTGCCACTATAATTTCTCATCCTTCACAAGACATGATGCAATCAGATGAAAACAAGGAGCTCAAGGCTGTAGTGAGCCTTACAAGCAACACAAAATTGATTATAACTTTTAAAAAATGGTATACAAGTGGAACATAAAAACAGCCTGTTATCTTTTTGGAGAGTGAGTCCCTTGTAGTACAAGCTTTCAACACCACTAAATGTTCCAAAAAGTCATCAGCGTGCATGTTTCAACTAGTGTTGTTGTGAGAGGCTGCATTGCAGAAGAAATATCCTGAGTTGTGGCAAACACATGACTGGGAAGATATGCATATGAACCAAAGTGATCTACAGATTCAACATAATCCTTGCCAAATTCTCCATGTCATTTTTTTCAGAAATGCAAAAAAAGCAATCCTAAAACTCATATGAAACTATAAGGTCCACGAAAATGCTACAGTAATTAAAGCAATTTGGAGATTTCATAAAGGCAGACAGTTCCACTAAAGAAAGAGGATAGAAATAAATTCTTGCATTTAGATTAAAATGGAAGGGTTATTTTGCACACTGATATTTACTGCAACATTATTCACAAGCTAACAGTTGAAAACAAGCCAAACATCTTTAATCAAATATGACAATTTAAAATGTACAAACAATGGAATATTATTCAGCATTTAAATAGCAGGATATCTTACATACCAGAATAAATCTGGAGGGCATTATTCTAAGTGACATAAGCCAGTAACAAGAGGCAAATTCACTCTCAGTGTTTCACAAAAAGGTGATATATACTCATTGATCGATAAACATATGATGAAAGTAGGCCAATTTCCAAGACTCATCTAGATAAGATAAAACAACCACTGACCAAGAAATATATGCATTATAACAAAAATAAAATTTATAAAACCATACAGGTGTTTAAATAATTTTGTTGGCAAAAGACGTTTCTGATGCTGTTATGTTTACACAAAAGGGAAAGCAGTAATGTAGCCTTTAGGAATGAAGGAAAACCTTACATTTATAAACACTGGAGAGAATATGAATATTATAAAATATAGTATGAGACCCTGATTTATAAAATGAGCCACTGGGAATTCATGATATTATTATTTACATACAGGTTGAGTAAAGTGGAAGGAAATGCTAATGATAAACTTTTCACATGCAATAAACAAAAAAACTTAAACAAAAGTGGAATGCTTACTAATTATCTAACTCACCTCTTACATGATATATAAATTCAAGTATGTCACTTCAAAACTTTTCAAACTAAAAATTTTAATGTAATAACACATTATGCTTTAAGAAATTTAATATCATGCTTTGTGCCCTGATAAAATGACTCAGTCCAAATTCCTGTAGGATTATGTTTGGAAATCCCCATAAAACTGCATATTATAATGCAGAGAACATGTAACATATCTGTACTTGTGTTCCTGAGATTTCTGAACTAAATCCCAACAACTCCACTCCTCCCCTTACATACTTCTGACATAAGACATAAATGGAACTTTTAAAATGACTTAAAAGAGGAATCCCTAGAAATATACCCAGATTTTTCCAAAACTCCCAAAGCAATGAAAGAGCAGTCAGATCACACAGTTCCTCACAAGACATGAGAACTTTGGCTCTTACTCTGAATGTGTTGGAAGTGCACTAAAAAGGAAAGACAAGATGTAGGATTGAAGAGCATTAGGGTAAATGGAAGATGTCTCTCTGTGTCAGCAATAGAAACCTAGGCTTCTCAAAATTCTCATTGGAGCAGAGCTTCCCAATCCACACTTTAAAGTCAGGCTTCTTGGATATTTGGACCTCTCATCTGTGTCACTGGCACATGTATTCCCACCTACTTGAGTTTAGAGTATACGGCTACTGTCTTCTCTCCCTTCATATTCCAGGGCTCTTTCCTTTTCTCCAGAAAGGTGGCCAGGTATGGCTTAGAGCTGTCTGTCCACATGCCCTCCTCACCCCAGAACATCATTGTGGGCTTTGAAGAAAACTTCCAACTCTCAATATCTCCCTCAAGAGAGACCTAAAAGAGTGGATTTTGCTTTCAAAGTTTTGGCTTTTTGTGGATATGTCTATTGACTGTTTTTTGTCACCCTCCATGAAGTGCTGAAGAAAATGAGAGTGGTATTATGGATGACAGGCTTATGTCTATTGAGTAAAAAAATTAATGTTTTTTACAGCACCAGAAAAGCTTTAATACCACAGACAATATACTGGGGAAGCAAAGATTATGGGATCTAAAAATGAAACAGGACAATCTTTGGAAATCAGAAAATGGAGTCAACACACTCTGACATCATATTTGAGAAGTACCCATAATCTATAGCCCAGTTTATCAATGTCAATATTTCCTTGTAAAAAGCTAGACTATTAATTATTGGAATCAGCTGTTTAATTTTAAATTTTCAAATATATACATGAAAACATATCCCAGTTGAAGAAACAAATTTACATAAATCTACCCTAAAAGAATGAAGATCTATGCATTATTTGGAAAAACTCAAAATAATCATCTTAAACATGCTCGATAAGTAAAATAGGAAACAGATCAAAAGAAAAAAGACATAAGAAGAAAACCAGAATATCAATATAGAGTAAAACTATAAAAAAAGACTTCAATAAAACAGTGAAGCTGAAAAATACAATAATTGAATTTAAAAAAATTAACTCGAAGGGTATAATAGTCATAATCACGCAGAAAAAATTCAGAAAATTAAAAACGTATCATTTATAAAAATTGCGACAGGGATACAAAATGAATAAAAAGAATGTAAGATGTATACAGACTATGGGGCTTATTGGACAGCATCAAGCAGACCAATATCCTGATGACAGGAGGCAAAATCTATTTTTTCAAAATATTTTTGATCCCTGATTGGGTGAATCCAGAGAGGAAGAATTTACAAATATGGACCCAGAGTACTAGATCTGGAATAACTGTAGTTGAAAAATAAAGACTTACCAAAATAAGCAAAACTGAGGGTGTGTGTCTCCACTAAAACAGTCCTACAAGAAATGCTCAAGGGAATTTTTCTCTTGAAAAATAAAACAAGCCGGGCTCGGTGGCTCAGCCTGTAATTCCGTGCCTTGGGAGGCTGAGGTGAGCGGACTGCCTGAGCCTGTGGGTTCGAGACCCGCTTGGGCAACTTGGTGAGACCTCATCTCTACAATAAATCAAAAACTAGCCGGGCATGGTAGCGCGCGCCTGTAGTTCCAGCTACTTGGAAGGCTGAGGCGGCAGGATTGCTGGAGCCCAGCAGGTCGAGGATAAGGTGAGACTCCAACTCAAAAAAAAAAACAAAAGAAAAATAAAACAAGGATGAACAGCATCATTAAACCATATTAAAATGCAAAGCTCTGTCAAAGATAACCATATCAAAATAGAAAATGCTCTGCTATCAAAATTATGTTGTCTAAAATGCTCATAATCTGCTATGGCATTATTGAACAAGTAAAATTTGCACACATTTGTTAATACACATACAATATAAAATGTATGTATTTGTAGCATTAATAAAGTGAGAGGAGATGTAAAGAGATAGAGGGCTTGCATGCAATTAAAGTTAACATGTTACGATTTTTTTTTTGAGTTGGAGTCTCACTCGGTGGTTACCATAACCTCGACCGCCTAGGCTCAGGTGATCTTTCGGCCTCAGCCTTCCAAGTAGCTGGAACTACAGGCAAATGCCACCATGCCCAGCCCAGCTAATTTTTTGATTTATTGTAGAGACAAGGTCTTGCCACGTTGCCCAGGCTGGCCTTGAACTCCTGAGCTCAGGCAATCCTCTCACCTCTTATCTCCCAAAGTGCTGGGATTACAGGTGTGAACCACTGCACCAGGCTAACTTGTTATGATAATAAGATGTATTGGTATAACTTTACTATGTATTATGTATTCTCCATTTGTCACAGGAATCACAAAGAAAATACCCATAGAGGGGACTCAAAAGGTAATATAAAAGTAATCAGGCATGTCACCACCAAAAGAAAAGTAAAAGAAAACACAAAGGTAAGCAATAAGAGAGAAGGGCAACATAGCTACAGTAAAACATAGAAAATAAATCAAAAATGGAAACACTAAGCCTTTCCCTTTCAGTAATTACTTTAAATGCCCTAATCACTAAAAATGAATGATGGATGAACAAGAAGTTCTAACAATCTACTAGCTTTAAGAGATTTCCTTAACTGTAAGGAGTCAAATGGGCAGAAAGAAATAGGATGGAAAAAGATACACTATGTCTTCCACATACAAACAAATTCCATATTGAGAGTGCATTCAATAAAGTGAGCCATGGTACCAAACAAGAGAACAAATATTTGCATTTTTGAAAGCTCGCAACTTAAAGTCTCACATGTAGGGAACTTACTGCATTATATGCAAATAGTACCATTAGACAAAACACAAAGTAAAAAACTGTCACCTGTTTGGGAGGCAGAAGTAAGAGGATAGCCTGGGCCCAGGGGTTCAAGATTAGTCTGAACAAATTGAAGAGACCTTGTCTCTACAATAAGTAAAAAAGATTAGCTGAGCATGGTGGTGTGTGCCTGCAATTCCAGCTACTTGGAAGGTTCTGGAGAAAGGATTGCTTAAACCCAGCAGAAGAAGTTGTGAGCATACCACTATATTCCAGCCTGGGTGAGAGTCAGAATTTGCCTCAAAAACAAAACAAAACCCTCACATAAAGCAAAGAATGATATTATATAATGATTAAAAAATCAATTTATTAGGAATCAGTAGCAGGTACAAATGTGTATTCAACTGATATCAGGGTTCTCAAACATATGAAGCAAATGTAGTCAAAATAAAGCAAAAAATACACAACATAGTAACTGAAATAATTAAATACCCCACGTTCAATACTGAATTCAAATGCCAGATAAAAGACCAACAAGGAAACAGGACTCGAACAACACTAGAGACAACAGACTGAAAAGTCTTTCACAGAACTCTGCAATGAACACCAGCATACACTGTCAATTCAATGGAACACTCCAAGATGGACTACATATTAGAACACAAAACAAGTATCGGCACATCAAAGAAGACTGATATTAGCTGGGTACCACAGCACATGCCTGTAATCCCGGGGCTTTGGGAGGTGGAGGTGAGAGGATTGACTGAGGCCACATGTTGGAGACGAGCCTGGGAAACATGGTGAGACCATGTTTTTATAATAAAAAAAAAAATAGCCAGGCATGGCGTTGCAGTCTTCCAAGTAGTAGCCTGTAGTTCCAGCTACTTAGAAAGCTGAGGCGGAAGTATCATCTGAAACCAGCAGGTTGAGGTTGCAGTGCCCATAGCCATAAGTGTGTCACTGCACTCCAGCCTGGGTAGCAAAGTGAGATTCCAACTCAAAAATAAAAAAGAAAAGGAAAAAGCCTGAAATTACACAATGTATTTATTTCTCACCATAAGGAAGTAAAACTAAAAATTAAAAGTTGAAGAAAAACAATGAAATCAAAAAATACATACAAGTTATGCAACACACTCTTATATTCTTGTTCAAGAGCTAGGAGATTTAGACTGGGTGTGCTGGCTCATGTCTGTAATTTCAGCACCTTGGGAAGTTGAGGGAGGTGAGTCACTTGAGCCGGGAGTTTGAGACCAGCCTAGGCAACAGAGCAAGTCCTCGATCCACAAAAAAATAAAAAATAGGCTGAATGGAATGACTTGTCTGATCCCAGACGGTTGAGGGTGTCTTGAGCCATGATAATTTCACTGTATTCCAGTGTGGAAGACATGGTGAGATCCCAATTCAAAAAAAGTCAGAATTTTAATATCATTAAGATTTCTGGCCAGGCTCGGTGGCTCAGCTTGTAATCCCAGCACTTTGGGAGGCCAAGGCAAGTGGATTGCCTTTGCTCAAATGTTCAAGACCTCGTCTCTACAACAAATTAAAAAAAAATTAGCTGGGTGTGGTAGCATGCCCCAGTAGTTCTGGCTACTTGAAAGACTAAGGTGGAAGGATCACCTGAGCCCAGCAGGTTGATGCTGTGGTGGCCATAAGTGTGCCACTGCACTCTAGCCTGGGTGACAGAGTGAGACTCCAACTCAAAAAAAAAAAAAAAAAAAAAAATGACTGGCAGGTTGTGGTGGCTCACACCTATAATCCCAGCACTTTGGGAGGCCGAGGTGAGGGGACTGCCTAAGCCCGCAGGTTTGAGACCAGTTCAGACAACTTGGCGAGATCTCATCTCTACAATAAAATATAATAAAAAATTAGCTGGGAATGGTGCCATGTCCCTGTAGTTTCAGCTACTTGGATGGCTGAGACGGAAGCCTTGCCTGAACCCAGCTGGCCAAGGCTGCAGTGGCCGGAAATGTGCCACCACCCTCCAGCCTGGGTGACAGAGTGAGATTCCGACTCAAAAAACAAAAAACTCTACCCACAGTGATACACAAATTCAATGCAATGTCTATGAAAATTTCACTGATATTTTTCTTTGAAAAAGTATTTTTAAATCCTAAATTTATATAGAATCTCAAGGGACTATAATATCCAAAACAGCATTAGCAAAAAGGATAAGGTATCACACTTCCTGATTTTAATACACATGACTAACAAGGTGGCACTGGCACTCAAAAAAACAGATCATGGAACAAAATAGAAAGCCTCAACATAAATCCTTACGAATACAATAAATGATCTTTAACAAGGGTGGCATGGCCACACAATGGGGAAGCAAAGTTTCTTCAACAAATGGTGTTAGAAAACTGGCTATCCACACACACACACACAAAATAAAGATGGACTCTTGAATCATATACAAAAAACTATCCAAAATGCTTAAATGTTTAAGTGTAAAAACTTTCAAGTTATTAGAACCAAATATAGGATGGATGTCAAGACACTGGCCATGACAATGCTTCATTAGATGACACTAAAATCATAAGCAACGATGAAAAATACGAGACTAACCACTCAAAGTTAAAAAAAAAATATTTCACAATAGTAAACATTCAGTGTAGTAAAAATGTCTCCTAAGGAATGAAAAGATATACTTGCAATTTATACATTTAATAGGAGGTAAAATTCAAAACATATAAATAACTCCTAAAACTCAGCCACAAAAATTGAATAACATGACTAAAACATGGGCACAGAAATGAACAGACATTTCTCTGAAGATATACAAATGACCAACAAGCATTTCAAAAGATTTTCAAAGAGACAAATGCACAGAGAAATGCAAAGACAAAGCACAATAATATACAACCTCACACCCATAAGGACGGTCACTATCAAACAAACAAAATAACAAATGTTATTGAGGGTATGGGGAACCTGGAATGCTTGTGCAGTGTTGCTGGGGGAAAAAATGATACAGCCACAACTAAAAGTAATAAGAAAATGCCTTAAGAAATTAAAAATGAAATTATACTATGACCAGTAATTTCACCCTGGGTATCTATACAAAGATGCAAAGCAGAATCTGCAAAAGATATGTGACCATCCATGTTTATGGCAGCATTATTTACAAAAGCTAAAAGGAAGAAACAACCTAAATGTCCTTCAATGAATGGATAGAGAAAATGTGGCTGACACCCTTTCAAAAAGAAATCTTGTCATGTGTTACAGTAAAGACAAATCTTGTGGACATTATGCTAACGTAAATAAAACAGTATCAGCTGGATGTGGTTGTTCATGTCTGTAATCCCAACACCTAAGTTCAGCAGTTTAAGACCTGTCTAGGCAATACAGTATGTCAAGACTGTGCACCGCCCGCCCACAAAAAGGAGCCAGGCATGAAGGCACCAATCTGTAATCCCAGTACTCAGGAGGCTGAGTTGGAACGATCACCTGAGCAAGGAGCTCAAGGCTGTAATGAACCTGAATTTTGCCACCACACTCCAGCCTGAGTGACAGAAAGAGACCATGACAAAAACAAAACAAAACAAAACAAAACCACATACACAAAAAAGGATTTTGAAAACCTCCTTGATATTGATATTGGTTTTAGTAATTTTTTTTCTTTTATGTGACTAGAGGAACAAAAGCAAATATCAACAAGTTGGACTGCATCAAACTAAAAATCTTCTGTACAGTAAAGAAAACAGGAAGAAGGCTTACAGGATCAGAGAAAATATTTGCAAACCATGTATCTGATGAGAGATTAATATTCAAAATTTACAAGAAAATTATGCAAATCAAAGGCAATAACAAGAAAATGATAATCACTTGACTAAAAAATAGTCCAAGAATGAATACTTTTCCAGTGAGGACATACAAATCACCAACCGGAATAAGAAATGGCACTCAGCATCACCAACAGAGGCAATTTCAAGTAAACACAAAGACGAGGTATTATCTCACACCTGTTAGGATGACTAATATCAACCAGAAGAGAGAGAAGTGTTGACAAAGATGTGAAGAAAAAGAAATCCTGTATACTGTTGGTGAGTTTAAAATGGCTAATCATTGTGAAAACCATTATGAACATTCTTTAAAAATAAAAAAATAAACTATCACACAACACAGAAATCCCTTTACTGGGTATAGAACCAAAGGAAACAAAATCAGCAACTCTAAAAAGTACCTGCACCCTTATATTCATTGCAGCATTTTTCAAAATGGTCAATCTATGAAAACAACCTAATATTTGTGGATTCTGTGTTGATTCAGAAAATAATGTGTATATACACAATAGCATATTATTCAGCCATAAAAAAAAAATTCTGCAATTGCCACTCATGGATGAAATTGTAAATTGTAAGATATTCTTTTTTTTTTTTTTTTTTTGAGTTGGAGTCTCCCTCGGTCGCCCAGACTGGAGTGCAGTGGCCGCTTCCGGCCACCGCATCCTTCCGCCTCAGCCTTCCGAGTAGCCGGAATTACAGGTACGCGCTACCACGCCTGGCTGATTTTTTGATTTATTGTAGAGATGAGGTCTCGCTGCCCAGGCGGGTCTCGAACCCACCTCAGCCTCCCAAAGGCGCGGGATTACAGGCTGAGCCACCGAGCCCGGCTTGTAAAATATTCTAAGTGAACCAGGCATACACACAAAAATACTATGTGATTTCACTTATGTGTGGAATCAAAAAAGACTGCACTCACAGAGCCAGAGAGTACAATGGTGGTCACCAGGGGCTGGTAGGGGAAACGGGAGATGTTTTCAGTGGTTTACAAAACTGCAATTATAACTGAGTATTAGGGATCTAAAGTATATCATAGCGACTTGTGGTTAATAATATCTTATATGCTTAAAAAATTTGATAGCTGGGCTCGGTGGCTCAGCCTGTAATCCCATGCTTTGGGAGGCTGAGATGAGTGGATTGCCTGAGCCCGCGGGTTCGAGACCCGCCTGGGAAACTTGGTGAGACCTCATCTCTACAATAATTCAAAAAATTAGCTGGGCGCGGTAGCGCGTGCCTGTAGTTCCAGCTACTTGGAAGGCTGAGGCAGAAGGATCGGTGGAACCCAACAGGTCGAGGCTGCGGTGGCCAGGAACGGCCACTACACTCCAGTCTGGGTGACAGAGTGAGACTCCAACTCAAAAAAATAAAAAAATAAAAAAAATAAAAAATAAAAATGGCAACTATGTAAGGTGATTGATATGCTCATTAACTTAATTGTAGTAATCATTTTACAATGTATATGCATGTCAAATTACTACATTATATACAATAAATATATGGCTACACAATTTTTGTTTATGTATAAAAAACCAGATGTTAAACACACATAAATGAACACGTGTATGTGTGTATGTATGTTTTTATGTGCATACATGTAACCCAATCCTAGCTTCATACTAAACAAAATAAAATTATGAGTTATTAAGAAACAAGGTAACATGTTAGAGTTTAATATATGTTTACTAATGCTCTACACAATATAGCATACTTAAGAAATTTGAATATATAGGTTAAATTACCAACCTCAGTACATACTAGGAAAGAACAATTCAAGTAAAATAACATGAGGGTTTCTTCTATCTAGAGAGATAGTTTGTGTTCTGGTAGAGTTATGGAGTATCAATTTCTATAAAATCACATTGAAACCTCCCTAGGATAGAAAATCATAAAGCAGAAAACACAAAACATTTGGAGAGTTCTTAAAATTTCTGAATCAAGCAACAAAATCACCACTACTCTCACATATTTCCAATATGATGCAAAAAGAAACCTTAAAAAAATAGTTTAACATGGATTTTCTAAATAAATAAGCAGATATTAGGACATTCCCAAAAGCAACAGAAATGCAGTCAGATTATGCAGTTCCTTAGAAACCATTAAGGGAACTTTGATTTTCACTATAATCTTAAAAGGAGATCTCTGAAGGAGAAGCAGATTTTTGGAGAATTTCAGAGCATAGAACATATGTCACTTTGTGACAACAAAAGAAAGAATCCTAGGTTTCTCAGAAACCATTTCCATTGGAACAGACCACCTTCCCAAACCAAATTTCAAGCTCTGCTTCCTCCCTGACCTGTGTCATGTTTCATTCACGATGACCTACCTGTGGGTTTGGCTAACACGCTGTGTCTCTTCACATTCCAGGGCTCCTTCTTTTCCTCCAGTCTAATAATCAGGTCCGGCTTAGAGACAGCAAGGCCTGTTTTATTAGAAAAAAGTAACATGACTCTTGCTGGGATTCTTCAATTACAAACCTAGTACTGTGCTCAGTAAAGTACACATTATACAAGATTCTAGAAAATTAATACCAAAATACTGTTTTTCAACAGAACTTTTGGAACATTTAGACAGAATTTTAAATTTGTGTGTTCTTAGCTCAGTACTAGTGAGTCAAAAATTTATGGCAGCAATTGGATTGTAGACCTGCACAGTGATACTCTATGCCACTAAATTTCTGGTCTTACCACTAATGCAGAAAGGATACAGATCAGTTCAAAATAGAGAATGGTTGTGAAAATGAAATATCTTTAATTTTTCCTTTTCTATGTTAACTAACCAGCAAGTTTTCTTTCACAGCAGGAATCTGAAACTCATTCATGCCAAGTAGAAGCTCCCAGAAAACATTCTACAAAGGAAAGCCAGGAAATCCTTAGTATGAAGTAGGAATTGTGTGTTGAGTGTACTCACCCAGAAAAACCAGGTGTTTGTGGTTCTCTAACATCACATTCCTGTACAGTATTCGCTGAGGGGGGTCCAGGCATTCCCACTCTGCTGGAGAGAATTCTATGGCCACATCCTTGAATGTCAACAGCTCCTGAAAACAACAATTAACATGTATTTAACAAGTGGTCATGGACTCAAGAGAGTGAAGACAACAGGATCCAGCTGACATAACAGCCAGAATTATGCAATAAGATAATTTGAAACACAGAAATATTCTCTAACGCAGTAAGTCTGAGAAAACAGGATGAAATAAAATCCACTCAGCCAGTGTAGGCATTCTACTTTTGTGAATGATAGAGCATAAATTTGGACACCAACACAGGCATGTACATTTTTGAGTACTGTTATACTTACATCACACAGAATAAGTTGCATATACTGCTCAAACAGAAAACTCTTAGTGAGTTGGAAGGTCTTCGTCAAGTTTTAATGTGCACAACAATGAATTTAATACCTTGCTAAAATGCAAATTCTGATTCAGGAGATATGGGGTTAGCCTGAGGTTCTGTACTTTATCAGTTGAGAGGTCTCATTCTGTTACCCATGCTAGGGTACAGTGGCATAATCACAGCTCATGGCAGCCTCGATCTCCTGGCTTGAAATGATGCAAACTCCATAGCCTCCCAAGTAGCTGGGACAGATTGCTATTAAGTGCCAAGGCACAGAGGTGCAACACAACATCTATGCTGAGATATTATTGGCCAAAAAAATAGTAAATTATAACGGCAATCTAATAATAAAGAAAGATGTTTTAGGCAGATTTCCAGCTACAGGTATCTCCCATGGTGTGTAACCTATATTGTTTGGTTTTAGCATCCGAGATTTAGTCTCTTCTAATCCTAGCATCCTAGATTTAGTCTCTTCTAATTATTCTTTACTCACACCTTCCTGAGTTGTTCTGGGCAGCAATTGCCAACCTGTTTAAATGTGCAGTTTATTAACCATGTTCTGCATGGAGCTCATGGAGCATCACAAGAAATTTTTCTTTTTTTTTAAAAGCAGGATTTATTGAAAGGACAGAAAAGTTACCACAGTGGGAGGGAACCCAAGGGGGTTGCCCTCCTGTGAAACTTAAATTGTGCATGTCCCAATACTTCACTAGCATCTGAGGATTTACCCCATCTGCAATGGGAATCTTGGCTATCTGTGCCTTCCCATGTTCCCCAGCCACAAGGGAACATATTTAATACCGCAGGTTATATTTTCACAGTGAGAACAGTTCATGGCAACTAAGCAACATGGATGCGGAGAACAGAGAAGGCTCTAGTATGTAGGGAGACGTGTCCTTCAGAGTCCTTGAACATCGCAGGAAGAACAAAAATAGTTGAAACAAATTCATTAGGCAGGACCATCACAAGGATGGCAGTAAGGTTTGCAAGTTTTAAAAATGACGTTTCTTCTGACCTGGGACACGTTTACCTGAAAGTCAACCATTTTTTTCCCTTTTCCTCCTACTTCGCTGGGATTTATTCTTAGGCGAGATTATCTGGACAAGTCACACCCGTATGTTGAAAATATGCCTTTATTTATTTTAAAATTAAATTGCATCTATTTATTTTTTGTCAGAGTCTCACTCTGCCACCCAGACAGGAAAGAAGCGGCACCATCATTACTTGCCACAGCCTCGACCTCCTGGGCTCAGGCAGTCTTCCCATCTCAGTCTCCCAAGTAGCTGGAACTATAGGCCTTTGCTACTACTCCTGGCTAATTTTTTAAAAAAATTATTTGTGTAGTGACATGAGTATGCTATGTTATAGAGGTTGGTCTCAAACTCCTGGGCTCAAGCAATCCTCTCACCTCAGTCTCCCCCACGTGATGGGATTACTGGCATGAACTGTAATATGCAGCCTGTAACATAAGCACAATCCTTCCCTTGCTACCACCACGTGCACAGATGGGAGGGCTGAAAAGGGGAGAAAAAGTCCACCTTTCTCAGTCTTTTGTCACAGGAGACAAATTCAAAAGCAATGAGCTCCTACATGCAGTCCAAAGTGTGAGTTTCTTTCCTTCCCTCAAGGGAAGGAACACTGGAAATTTCTGCTCCCTTGTCACAAACACTGGAAATTTCTGCTATAGCAATGAAAATGTGGCCCCACTGACCTATCTGCCTGACCAAACCCAAGTAGAGCAGGCCAGGTGACCTCCCTTCTGAACTCAACTTTCACAAACATATCTTGTACTCTCAGCTTGACAATGACTCCATGTTAGAGTCTCGTGGTGGCAAGCTGGGTCCAGTGCTTCAGACCTGGAATGCCAGCACTTTGGGAAGCTGAGGTGAGATGACTGCCTGAGACCAAGGGTTTGAGACGACCCTGGGCAACTTCACAAGATCTCGTTTCTGTAGTAAATAAAAAAACTAGCTGGGCATGGTGGCACATGAATGTAGTTCCAGTTGCTTGGAATGTAGTTGCTTGGAAGGCTGAGGTGGAAAGATTGCCTGTGGCCAGGAGGTCGAGGCTTTGATGGCCATGAGTGTTCCACTGCACTCCAGCCTGGGCAAGACAGAATAAGACTCCTACTCAAAACAGACCAAAAAAAAAAAAGTTATTTTTAATAAGGAAAAACCAACAGAAATAATAATAATGAAAACAGCAACACTTCTGTCTGTGAATGCTCTTTTAAGCAGTGACATCAGAACTCACAACATAAAGCCACGTCCCCTGCACACCTCCCTTCTTTGTACTGACCACATGGTGCTGATTCAACCACTTACCAATTTACAACAGATGGACATTTCTGGAGTGTAGAGACGTTGACCACTTCATCTGTTTTTCTAGTGGCTTTGTGATGTGGCGGTAACTCTGTTATCTACCGGTGTGTTTCTCCAGAGCTACTCCTCATTCTTTACCCAAGTACCAAGGAATTGGAGCCCATCCCCTCTGGGTATAACCCCAGTCCATGGAGGGTTACGTCTTTTTACATAACTGAGCATTAAAAAATAATTTACTCAAAGTATTATCAGGTTGGGCTTGGTGGCTCAGTCTGTAATTCCAGGACTTTGGGAGGCCAAGGCGAGTAGACTGCCTGAGTCCACAGGTACGAGACCAGCCCAGGCAACTTGGCAAGACCTCGTCTCTTCAATAAATCAAAAATTAGCCGGGTGTGGTAGCACGCACCTGTAGTACTGGCTACTTGAAAGGCTGAGTTGGAGGGATCGCCACAGCCCAGCAGGTCGACACTGGCAGCTGTGAGTGGCCAGGAGTGTGCCACTGCCCACTAGCCTGGACAACAGAGTGAGACTCCAACTCAAAAAAAAAAAAAAGAAAGTATTGTCAGACCAGATGCAGTGACTCAAGCCTATAATAATCCCAGTACTTTGGGAGGCTGAAGCAAGAGGGTTGCCTGAGCTCAGGAGTTCGAGGGCAACTTAGTGAGACCTCTTCTCTAAAAAACAAAGGCTGGGCGTGGTAGCGTGCACCTATAATTCCAGCTACTTGGAAGGCTGAGGAGGAAGAATCACCTGAGCCCAGCAGGTCAAGACTGTGGTGGCCGTGAGTGGGCCACTGCACTCCAGTCTGGGTGACAGAATGAGACTCCAACTCAAAAAAAAGGCATTATCTTTGCTTCTTCAGATCAAATCACTCAATCCACTAAGTCTTTCAACTGAGAAAAAGAACATATTATACTCAAATCACGGTATAAAATTCTTTTTTTTTTTTTTTTTTTGAGTTGGAGTCTCACTCTGTCACCCAGACTGGAGTACAGTGGCCGCTCCCAGCCCCCGCAGCCTCGACCTGCTGGGCTCCGGCGATCATTCCGCCTTAGCCTTCCAAGTAGCCGGAACTACAGGCATGCACTACCACGCCCAGCTGATTTTTTGATTTATTGTAGAGATGAGGTCTCGCTGCCCAGGCGGGTCTCGAACCCGCAAACTCAGGCAATCCACTCACCTCAGCCTCCCAAAGGCGCGGGATTACAGGCTGAGTCACTGAGCCCGGCTTAAAATTCTTATATACTTGTACAAACTGGAACCATGTGGCAGTAACATTTTATAAAGAAAAGAAAAGTGGCTCAGGGAAGCAGCTTGTTTCACCCACAGTACACAGGGAGCTGCATAAAAAGTGAGTTCATAATGTTCCCAAGCTTGGGGACCACTGTGGTTATGAAATGGTGTCCAGGAGGGCTCACTCCCAGGCAGTGACTGAGGGAAACCTTAGCATCTGGGAAGTTAATCCTGAGACATCCACACACTGTCCTCTCTCCTCCTCACAACGTGGTATTCCTCCATCCTCCAGGGTCTCAATTCTCAGTGGGGGACAAACACTCAACTGAAGTAGTTTAAAGATTAGACCTGTGATGTCTTTTTTCCGACCCCAAATGTGTAGAGTTTGCTGAACACCAACCAATTTCCAATACCAATTGTTTGTCCAACAATTCAATTCTGTTACCACCCAGAGTTAGCACAAACCCCCGAGTTCAGGACTCAGTCCCGCAACATTGCCCACTCTGCTGATGCCAGTTACAAAACCCAGGGACCCTCTTTACTTCTGAGCAATTGCCTTATAAATCAGGGGCTCCCCGAACCCTTACTCCAGTCCAATAATTTGGTGGAATACTCACAGAACTCAGCAAAACATTTCACTTATGTTGCCCAGTTTATTATAAAGGATAAAAATCAGAAACAGCCAAGTTAAAGAGAGATATAAGCTTAGGGACAGTGGCAGGAGACATGGGTGGAGGGAATTCTGTAAGTAGTGTGATAGAAGACACCACATCATTCATGTTCTACAAGAGCTGCTGGCTGCAGAGAATCCACCTTTCCATTAGAACTTAAGTGATGCCCCCTTTTTTTTCCTATCTCAAAGCCAGTCACAGACACTGCCATTTCCCACTTTTTGCCTCATAAACAAAGACAGGAATACTTTTGTCTTCAGTGGACTGAACAAAACTCATGCAAACCAAGCCTTGCTTAAGTTCCCCTTCTCCCAGACCCCTGAACTCTAACCCACCCTCAGCCCGAGCCAAGATACACCCCTCTTCATGCCTAAGAGAAGGCCGACTTCAGAATGGAACATTCCGTGACCTGAGATCTGCTGTTACCACTCTCCATCCTGCCCTTCCCCTTCCACCCTCTTTCTGAGCTTTCTTCCTCCCCATGAAAGAAAGCCCATTTATGCCTCAACTTTGAGATGCTGGAAGACCCTACAGCAGGTGTTTCCATCTCTTACATTACTTGTTTATCCGAAAGTTATTTCAATCCAAACTCAAATTTACTTTATGTGACAATGTCTAGAAACAGCCCCCGGACAGTAAAAATTACACCTTCTGAAAGAGCATCGCACCTTTATTTCTGGGTGTCATCCTGCCCACAACTTCCAGAGTTCGGCAGCTTTTCTCACTACCACACGCTCCTTCTATAACTGCTATAAACAGATACCTGCAGGGGAGGCTCACATGGAAGAACAGGCTGGGCCGCCAAGACCTCCTTTTGCAGGATCAGGACTGACCGTGGCTTGGGATCTTTGGGTCCTGGTTAAGGTTTACTCAGTTTCAAATGAGAAAACACCCACTGGAAAAAAAATCACTCACTCAGTGCTTATGTATACGAAGGGCAGGACATTGTAAGGCAACTTCCATCATATATCTCATCAGGAAAAAAGCAAAGGTGTGTATTTCTTTCAGACAATAAACCCGTCAATACGTCTTTCCTGATGACAAATCATTCTGTAAACTGGTCATATGCGAACACTTTTAGTAGTTGCCACGTTGTCTCTCATAAAATTTAGCATTAAACTCGAATACCCACATCACAGAACACAGAACAGACACCCCGTGTCCAAATGTCTTCACTCTTTCAAAAAAAAAAAAAAAAAAAAAAAGTCACGGATGTTTTCATAGATCTGTGAAATCCACCGATTATTCTGCCACACGTTCTTGTGGAAATGTATCGACTACCACAGCCATAGCGAGAGAGAAACTGTCCCTAACGCTGTGACGGAGCCTCCGTGTAACCTTGGGGAGGAGAGAGGGACGGGGCCCAGGGCCGCAGCCCCTCCCCAACGAGCCCCGCAGGCGGGTCGCAGCCTTCCCACGACACTTCCGGGTCCCGAACGCCTGGAGAACGGGGCTGTGTGGACTGGGCTCAGCAGGTGCGGTCGCCGCGGGGACCAGACCCCGGGACCCGGCCTAGTCGAGTCGCCGGCGGGGACAGGTCCGGGCTCGGAGCTGCCGGGGAGGCCGATCCCCGTAGCCGGATCATCCGGATCCATCCTCCTCCCCTTCTCGAACCCGCCCCCGTACTCACCATTTCCCGGCTTCCGGGTGTCCCGGGGTCCTCCCAGGACCTGCAGGTCACAGGGTGACAGAGACTGAAGCAAAGACAAAGGGGTGCGGTCCCGGAGGGCAGGACAGCGCCGTAGGGAACGAGCCGGCTCTGTGGGCAAGCGCAGGAGACGAAGTCCCGGTCAGAACGCGGAAGCCGCCCCCTTACTTCCAGCTCCCGTCTGATTGGGTAGGTCAGACCTCAGCGTTCACTGATTGGCTGGGGCTCCAGGGTCCGCCCCTCTGCTTTTGAGTGACAGGAAAGGTGATGAGACAGGGGCTATATAACGCAAGAAGCGACAGCTTTCTTCCAGCACTAGGAGGTGGATAGAGGCGGTGTGGGGCTGTGTGCCCTTCGCAAGCCGTGCTAGGAACGTTGGCGCTTACATGGCTCCGGTCGGTGGAAGGAGGTGTGGTCGTCCTACAGTCCAGCGACCCACCGACCAGGAGCGATGAAGACTCCCATCATGTTCCGAGAGGAGCCCACACCCTGCTCCAGCTCCCCCAGCCCCCGGACTCCGGGACAAGAAGAAATCTAAACCTTTTGACCTCTGCTGGCCGCGTCGCTTTGCATCGCCTGTCAGTCAAAGTCCGAGGGGTGGGGCGTGGAGTCTTATCCAATCAACGGACGCTTAGTTCTGAATCGCCCAATCAGACGAGAGCCGAAAGTGAGCGGGCGGCTTCCGGGTTCTGACCGGGTCTTCCTCTCCCCTGCCTGCACCCGGAGCTGGTCGTACTTGCTGCTCTGTCCTGCTCTCCGTCAGCCCCGTATCTTCACGTCAACCTCTGTCGCCCTGTGACCCGCAGGTCCTGGGAGTCCGTGGGGAGGACACCATGACACCCGGAAGCCGGGACATGGTGAGTATGGAGGCGGATGCGAGAAAGGGCGGAACGATGGACCCGGATGATCCAGCTGTGGCCGAACCGACCTCCCCGTCAGCTCCGAGCCCCGACCTGTCCCTCCCGTCCCTGCCGGCGACTCGGCCCGGCCCCCTCCGCGTGGGGTCTGGTCTCCACGGCAACCTCACCCGCTGAGCCCTCTCCTCACAGTCCCGTTCTCCAGGCATCCGGGACCCGCAAGTGTCGCGGGGAGACTGCGACCCGCCTGCGGGGCTCTTCGGGGGAGGGGCTGCGGTCCTGGCCCCGCCCCTCTCTCCTCCCCGAGGTTACCCGGAATCTCCGTCACAGCGTTGGGGACAATTTCTCGTTGTGGCTGTGGTGATCAATACATCTCCACGAGGATGTGTGGTAGAATAGTTGGCGGATTTCACAGATCTATGAAGACATCCGTGACTTTTTTTTTTTTTTTTTTTGGAATAGCGAAGAAATTTGGACACGGGGTGTCCGTTCTGTGTTCTGTGATGTGGGTATTCGAGTTTAATGCTAAATTTTATGAGGAAAAAACGTGCTGACTGCCAGGGGTGTTCTCCTGTGATTGGTTGTTTACCGAATGATTTGTCATCCGGGAAGACATAGTGACAGGTTTATCGTCTGAAAGAAAGGCACACCTTTGCTTTTTTTCTGATGAGGTGTGTAATGGAAGTGCTTTATAATTTCCTGCCCTTCCTACACCTGAGCACTGAGTCTGAGTAATTTTTACACTGGGTGTTTTCTCATTTGAAACTAAGTGAGTAGGCAACCCCTTTGGATCCCGTCCCACTGTGGGAGCTTTTCTGTCCTCTCAATAAATCCCGCTTTCTCAAAAAAAAAAAAAAAATTTTAAGAAAGAAACGGAGTAAATCTTACCTGGGCCCAAAGATTCCAAGCCGAAGTCAGTCCTGATCCTGCAAAAGGAAGTCTTGGAGGCCCAGCTTGTTCTTCCAGGTGAGCTCCCCTGCAGGTGCACCCGTCTGTTTAGAACAGTCATGGAAGGAGCCCGTGATGGTGAACTGTCGAGCCCTGGAAAGCTGTGGGTCTGTAGGGAGATGTGGGCCGGATTGGGTGGAAATAAAGGAGGTGATGCTCTTTCGGAAGGTGGGATTGTTACTGTGCTGGGGCTGTTTCTAGACGTTGTCAGATAAAATATATTTGAGTTCGGGTTAAAACTTTATGATAAATAAATATTGCAGTAGCATGAAAACATCTGCTATAGGATCTTCCAGCATCTCAAAGTTTAGGCACAAATGGGCTTTCTTTTTGGGGGAGAAAAAAAGCTCAGAAAGAGGGTGGAAGGGAAGGGTGGCTTGGAGAGTGGCACCAGCAGATGCCGGATCACAGAACGTCTCACTCTGAAGTCAGCCTGCTCTTAGGAGGGGCATCAAGAGGGGTGTGTATTGGCTCAGGCTGAGGGTGGGTGAGAGTTCAGGGGTCTGGGAGATGGAGGGAAACTTAAGCAAAGCTTGGTTTCCATGAGTTTTGTTCAGGCCACTGAAGGCAAAAGTATTCATGTCTTTGTTTATAAGGCAGAAAATGGGAAACTGCAGTGTCTGTGACCGGCCTTGAGAGAGAAAATAAAAGGGAACATCAGTTAAGTCCTAATGGAAAGGGGGATTCTTTGCAGCAAGCTGCTCATGTAGAACATAAATAATGGGGTCTCTTTTATCACAGCTATTTGCCAGAATCCTTCCCCACCCAAGTCCCCTTCCACTGTCCCTTGCTTCACACTTCTCTCTCACTTGGCTGTTTCTGAGTAGTATCCTTTATAATAAACTGGACAACATGAGTGAAATGGTTTGCTGAGTTCAGTGAGTATTCTATCAAATTATTGGACTGCAGGAAGGATTTTGGGAGCCCCTGATTTATAGGCAGTTGCTCAGATGGAAGTAGGGCCCCTGGGTTTTGTACTTGGCATCTGCAGTGAGGACAATGTTGTGGGACTGAGGCCTGAACTTGGAGATTTGTGCTAACTCTGTGTGATGACAGTTGAATTGTTGGAGAAACAGTTGGTGTTGCAGACTGGTTGGTGTCCAGCACACTTTGCACAGTTGGGGTTAGAAAAAAGGCTCAGGTTTCCCACGCTCACTACCTGGGAACAAGCCTTCCTAGGCTGCATTTCACAGCAACAGTGGTCCCCAAGCTTGGGAATATGAAGGTGCTGATTATGCAGTTCCTTATGGACTGTGGGTGAAAGAGGCTGCTTCCCTGAGCCACTTCCCTTGGTTTTTTTGAGGTTTTTTTGGTTGCTGTTTTTTAATGAAATCTTGTTGTCATATGGTTCCAGTTTCTACAAGTATTAAGAATTTTATACCATGATTTGAGCATAATATGTTTATTTTCTTAGTTGAAAGTCTGAGTGGATTGAGTGTTGTGATTTGAAGAAACAAACATAATATTTTGAGTAAACTATTTTTTAATGTTGAGTGTAAGTAATAAGAATTTAACTCTCCATGGACCAAAAATGAATGGGGATGTACCCAGATGGGATTTGCTTGTTTCTTAGTACTTGAGTAAAGAATGAGTAGATCTAGCCAGGCTCAGTGGCTCAGCCTATAATCCCGTGCCTTTGGGAGGCTGAGGTGAGTGGATTGCCTGAGCCCACGGGTTCGAGACCCGCCTGGGCAGCGAGACCCCATCTCTACAATAAATCAAAAAATCAGCCGGGCGTGGTAGCGCATGCCTGTAATTCCGGCTACCCGGAAAGCTGAGGTGGAAGGATCGCCCGAGCCCAGCAGGTCGAGGCTGCGGTGGCCGGGAGCGGCCACTGCACTCCAGTCTGGGCGACAGAGTGAGCCTCCAACTCAAAAAAAAAAAAAAAAAGGATGAGTAGATCTGGAGAAGCAAACTCGTAGACAACAGAGTTTCCTCCATGTCCCACAGCCAGGAGAAAAGCAGATGAAGTGGTCAAGGTCGCTACACTCCAGAAATTTCCATCTGTCATGAATGGGAATATGGTTGCATTCAGCACCATGTGGTTAGTACTAAGAAGGGAGGTGTCCCAGGGATTTGACTTTATGTTGTTGTTCTGAGGTTTGCTGTCACTCTCTTAAATAGCATTCACAGAAGTGTTACTGTTTTCATTATTATTATTTATGTTGGTTTTACCTTGTTAAAAATAACTATTTTGGTTTTTTGTTTTGTTTAGAGTTGGATACTTACTCTGTCATAATCAGACTGGAGTTCAGGGACATGCTCATGGCCACTGCAGCCTCAACTTGCTAGGCTCAGTTGGTCCTCCATCTCAGCCTTCCAAGTACTTGAAACTATAGGCATGTGCCATCACGCTTGGCTAACTTTTTTATTTATTATAGTGATGAGGTCTCACCAAGTTGCCCAGGCTGGCCCTGAACCCCTGGACTCAGGTAGTCTTCTTGCCTATGCCTCCCAAAGTGCTGGGATCACCTGCATGAGCCACCGCACCTGGCTAAAACTTTACTATTTAGATTTTAATATTATTGTCCTAGAAAGGCCTGAGGGTTTCATTGAAATTGTTTGTTTTCGTATGTCATAAGATAGACAAGGAAGTAAGTGGCTTTAAAAGATTAAAATTGGGCCAGGTTCGGTGACACAGCTTGAAATTCCAGCACTTTGGGAGGCTGAGGCGAGTGGATTGCCTGAGTCCGTGGATTTGAGGCCCACCCAGGCAACTTGGCGAGACTTTGTCTCTACAATAAATCAAGCTTTAACCGGACGTGGTAGCATGTACCTGTAGTTCTGGCTACTTAGAAGGCAGAGGCTGAAGGATCGCCGGAGCCCAGCAGGTCGAGGCTGCGGTGGCCAGGAGCGTGCCGCTGCACTCCAGTCTAGGCCATGGAGTAAGACTTCAACTCAAAAAAAAAAAAAAAAAAAGATTAAAATTATACAAACTGAGAGTCAAGTGTCTCTTGGGCAGGCTTAGAAAATTCAAACCTGGAAACACCCCAGAGTCACAGAGATCAGAATCCTACCCAGGGCTCACTCCTTGCCCTATCCCTTCCCAGATCCACCTCCTTCTGAGCTTCCCCCAGGTCTTACCTCACCCTGAAATGTCTCTTCACAACAGAGGAGATCAGAGTGTTTTGTGGCTGTTCCTGGTATCTCCCCAGGACTGGTGCTCACTTTCCCCAAGCCCAAGAGTAGATAAAAGAAAAAAACTTTGTGTTGTGATAGGAATGTTGGGTATGAGGGACCCGGTATGCCAGGCCTGCTTTCTTTAGCCAAGTACTGCCAACAGTGGGTCCAGGGGAAGTAACAGCATTTTTAGGAGACCGGTTTTAAAAGTCCATTCAGGGACCCCTTAAAACCTGCAGACTTCCGGTTTCTTAGAATGAGGCCAAAATATTAAAAGATTCATGTGGAAATTAAAACATGAGAGGCAAGTCCTTCCTAAGTGGTTATCAGCCCAGGCTTCTAAATAGGGTCATGTGGCGAGTTTGAAAAAATACCATCACTTCTGTCCTTTCTGCACGCTGTCTGTTGGTCTTTGTGAAATCATTCATGTTGTTTTAATTAATTGCCCCCACATGATTTTAATGTGAAGTCAGAGTCAAGCATGAGGGCTGCCAGATATGTTTGTGAAAGTTGAGTTCAGAAGGGAGGGCACATGGCCTGTTCTGCTGGGTTTGGTCAGGCAACTAGGTCACTGGAGCCCAATTTTCATTGCTGTAGTAGGAATTGCTAGTGATTGTGGCAAGGGAGGGTACTAGAGGGAAGAAAAGAAGAAACTCACACTTTGTTCTCCATGTAGGAGTTTGTTGTTCCTGAATCTGTCTCCTGTAACAAAGACAGAGAAAAATGGACTTTACATGCACTTCCTGACCCTGCTGTCTGTGGATGTGGTGGTAGGAAGGAAAGGACTGTGCTTATGTTAAAGGCATATGCTGGCTGCAAGTCAAAGCTCTTGCCAGTAATCCCATCACTTAGGGAGGCTGAGGCAGTAGAATTGTTTTAGCCCAGGACCAACCTGCATTGTTTCAGACCAACCTGCCTGAACAACATATTAAGACCTTATCACTATAAAAAAGCAAAACCATTAGCCAGGAATGGTAGTGTACACCTGTGGTCCCAGCTACATGAAAGGCTGAAATGGAAGAATCAGCTGGACACAGGAGGTCAAGGTTGTGATGAGCCATGATGGTGCCACTTCAATCCTGCCTTGGTGGCAGAGTGAGACTCTGACAAAAAAATAAGTACATTCCATATAACTTTAACATAAGTAAAGACATATTTTCAACATGTAGGTGTGATTTGTCCAGATAAGAAGAAATCCCAGAGAAATAGGAGGAAAAGGAAAAAAATGTCTAGTTCTCAGGTAAATGTGTCCCAGGTCAGAAGGAATGTCATTTTTAAAACTTGCAAACCTCTACTACTTGTGATGACCCTGCCTGATGAGTTTGTTTCAACTATTTTTGTTCTTCCTGTGATATTCAAGGGCTCTAAAGGATATGTCTCCTTACATACCAGAGCCCTCTCTGTCCTCAGCATCCATCCTACTTAGTTACCATGAACTGTTTACACTGTGAATGTATGACCTGCAGTATTAAAAATGTTCTCTTTTGGCTGGGAAACATGGGAAGGCACGGAAGCCCGAGATTCCCATTGCAGATGGAGTCGCTACTCAGACACTAGTGAAGGATGAGAACATGGACGATTAGGGTTTCACAAGATGCGCCATCAGCTCCGTGCAGAACATGGGTAAAAAAATGCACATTTAAGCAGGATGGCAGTTACTGTCAAGAACAACTCAGGAAGGTCTGAATAAAGAATAATTAGAATAAACATGCTCTCTAGGATTCTAAAAAGAAACAGTATAAATATACTTTTGGAGATTACGAACCATGTTAGATAACTGTAGTCAGATATCTAACCAAAACATGTTTCTTCATTATTAGATTGAGATTATAACTTACTATTTTTTAGACCAATAATAACTCCGCATGGATGTTGTGTTGTCTGTCTGCCTTGGCACTTGATACCAATTTGTCCCTGCTACTTGGGAGGCTATGAATGATGCATCCTTTTAGGCCAGGAGATTGAGGCAGCAATGAGCTGTGATTTTGTCACTGTACCCTAGCTTGGATAACAGAATGGGAACTCCTGCCCCCGACTGAAAAAAAAGCTCAGAATCTCAGGATAACTCCATATCTTCTGAATCAGAATATGCATTTTAACAAGGTATTGAATTCATTGTTGTACAGATTAAAACTTGATGAGGACCTTCCAACTCACTATTAGTTTTCCATCTCAGCAGTATATGCAGGTTATTCTGTTTGAAGCAAATACAGCACTCAAAAATGTACATGCCTGTGTTGGTGACCAAATTTGTGCGCTATCATTCACAAAGTTGAGTGTCTACACTGGCCGAGTGGGTTTTATTTCATTCATTTTTCTCAGACTTAATGTATTAGAGAATGTTTCTGTGTTACAAGTTCTTTTTTTTTTTCTTCTTTCAATTGGAGTCTCACTCTGCTGCCCAGGCTGTAGTGCAGTGGCATGCTCACAGCCACCACAGCCTTGACCTGTTGGGCTCAGACAATCCTTCCACCTCAACCTTCCAAGAAGCTGAGAATATAGGCGTGCACCATGACGCCTGGTTAATTTTTTGATTTATTGTAGAGATGAGGTCTCACTAAGTTACTCAGGCTGGTCTTGAACCTGTGTGCACAGGTAATCCTCTCATCTTGGACTCCCAAAGTGCTGGGATTATAGTCATGAGCCACTCTGTCTCTGACCACAAATTATCTTATTGCATAACTCTAGTTTTTATATCAGCTGGACCCTGTTGTCTTTATTCTTGTTTTTTCTAGCCCATGATTACTTGGTAAATATGTGTTGTTGTTTTCAGGGACTGTTGACATTCAAGGATGTGACTATAGAATTCTCTCCGGAGGAATGGGAATGCCTGGACCCCCCTCAGCGAATATTGTACAGGAATGTGATGTTAGAGAACCACAAAAACCTGGTTTTTCTAGGTGAGGACAGTCTCAACAAACAATCCCTATTTCATACTAAGGATTTCATGGCCTTCCTTTGTAGAATGTTTTCTGGGAGCTCCTGCTTTGCATGAATGAGTTTCAAATTCCTGCTGTCAAAGAAAACTTGGTAATTTGTAACACAGAAAAAGAAAAATTAAAGATGTTTCATTCTCTATTTTGAACTGACCTATGTCCTATCTATATTAGTAGTAAGTCCAGAAATTTAGTGGCATTGAATATCATTGCCCACACCTACGATCTAATTGCTGCCATAAATTTTTGACTCACTAGTACTGAGCTAAGAACCCACAAGTTTAAAATTCTATCTAAATGTTCTAAAGGTTCTGTTGGAAAATAGTATTTTGGGATTAATCTTCTAGAATCTTGTATAATGTGTACTCTAGTGAGTACAGTACTAGGTTTGTAATTGAAGAACCCCAGCAAGAATCATGTTACTTTTTTCTAATTAAACAGGTCTTACTGTCTCTAAGCCAGACCTGATCAGGTGTTTGGAGCAAAGGAAAGAGCCCTGGGATGTGAAGAGACACAGCACGTTGGCCAAACCTCCAGGTAGGTGGGAGTGAATGAAACAGATGACACCGGTCTAGGAAGCAGAGTTTGAGATGTGATTTGGGAAGTGGTCTGCTCCAATGAAAATGGTTTCTAAGAAGCCTGGGGATTTTTTCTCTTGCTATCATAAAGGGACAGCCATTATTCCATGTTCTGTAATTCTCCAAAAACTCTGCTTCTTCTTCAATGATCTCCTTTCAGGGTTACAGTAAAAATCAAAGTCCTCTTAATGGTTTGTTAGGGACTGCATGATCTTACTGCTTTTCTGATGCTTTTGGGGATGTGCACATATCTGCTTTTTGTTTTTTTTTGTTTTTTTTTTTGTTTTTTTTAGGAAATCCATGTTAAACTATTTTTAAAATTTTCTTTTTGCATCATCTTGGAAACGTGTGAGAATAGTGGTGTTTTTGTTATTTGATTCAGAAATTTTAAGAACTCTCCAGACAGATGTTACATGTTTTCTGCTTTATGATTTTCTATTTTAGGGAGGTTTCAAATGTAATTTTATAGAAATTCATACTCCATAATTCTACCAGAACAAAAATTATTTCTCTAGACAGTAGAAACACTGATGTTATTTTACTTTAACTTTTCTTTTTCAGTATGAACTGAGATTGGTAATTTAAACTCTGTATGTCTAAATTTCTTAAGTATACTATATCGTATAGAGCATGGTAAACATATATTAAACTCTCACGTGTTTCCTTGTTTCTATAACTCTTATTTTATAATTTTGTTTAGTATGAATCTTAGGACTAGGTTACATATGCACATGTACACACACACGTACATACATGTGTTTATGCATGTCTAACATCTGATTTTTTATACATAAATAAATGTATAAACATGTTGTTTATAATGTAATAATTTGATATGCCCATACAGTGTGAAATGATGACTACAGTTAAGTTAATGAACATATCAATCACCTTATGTAGTTGCCATTTTTATTTTTTGTAATAAGAACACATAGAGTCTACTATTTTAGCTAATTTTTTAAGCATACAAGACATTGTTATTAATGATAAGCCACTATGTTATACATTAGTACCCTAGAACTCAGTTCTAATTGAAATTTGGGAACCACTGAAAACATCTCTCATTTTTCCACCTGCAGATCCTGGTGACCACCAGTGTACTTTCTTTCTTTGGGAGTGCAATCTTTTTTGATTCCACACATGATTGAGATCACACAATATTTTTGTGTGTGTGCCTGACACTATTGCATAGTATCCTACAGTTTCATCCATATGGTTGAAATTGCCAGATTCTTTAATTTCTTTTGTGGATGAATAATATGCTATTGTGTATGCATGCAATATTTTGTTAATCAACACAGAATCCACAAATACTTAGGTTGTTTTGAAGCTTGGCCATTTTGGCAAATGCTGCAATGAACATAGGGGTTCAGATGCTTCTTTGATATACTGTATTTATTTCTTTTGGTTATACCCAGAAAAGAGATTCCTGTTTTACGTGGTAGTTTATTTTTATTTTTAAAAGAATTTTGATGGCCGGGCTCTGTGGCTCAGCCTATAATTCCAGTAGTTTGGGAGGCCGAGGTCAGTGGATTGCCTGAGCCTGCAGGTTTGAGACCCACCTGGGCAACTTGGCAAGATCTCCTCTCTACAATAAATCAAAAATTAGTTGGGCGTGGTAGTGCACACCTGTAGTTCCAGCTACTTGGAAGGTTGAGACAGAAGAATCGCCAGAGCCCAGCGGGTTGAGGCTGCAATGGCTGGGAGTGTGCCACTGCACTCCAGTCTGGGTGACAGAGTGAGACTCCAACTCCAAAAAAAAAAAAAGAAAATGTTGATAATGGTTCTTATAATGATTCTACCAATTTTAAATTCACCAACAATATACAGGATTTCTTTTTCTTCACATTCTTATCAACAGTATCTCTCTTCTGATTGATATTAGCCATCTTAACAGGTGTGAGATAATATCTCATCATTGTGTTTATTTGAAATTGCCTCTATTGGTGATGTTGAGCGCCATTTCATATACTTGTTGGCAATTTGTATGACCTTATTGGAAAACTAACTCTTCTTGGGGTATGGGGTATGGTTTAGTCAAGTGATTATCATTTTCTTTTTGACTTTATTTGTATAATTTCCTTGTATATGTTGGATTTTAACACCTCATCAGATATATGGTCGCAAATATTTTCTCTTGTCCTGTAAGCCTTCTTCCTATTTACTTGCAGAAGCTTTTTAGTGTGATGCAGTCCATTTGCTTTTGTTCCTGTAGTCATTAAGAAAAAAAAACATTACCAAGACCAGTGTCAATATCAAGGACGCTTTCCAAATCCTTTTGTTAAGATTTTGTTTTGTGTTAAGAGTTGTGGTCTCTTTCTGTCACCCAGGTGGGAGTGTGGTAGCTCAAGTAAGGCTCACTACAACCTCAAGCTCCTTGGCTCAGGTGATTATTCCAGCTCGGCCTCCTGAGTACTGGGATTATAGACTTGTGCCACCATGACCGACTATTTTTTTCTTTATCGATACACAGAGTTTTTGTATACTGTATTGCCTAGGCAGGCTTTGAACTGCTGGGCTCAGGTGAGCCTCCAGTGTCAGCCTCCCAGTGCTGGGATTACTGGTGTGGGCAACCACCTCTAGGTGATACTGTCTTATTTACGTTAACATAATGTCCACAAGATTTATCCTTACCATAACACGTGACAAGATTTTTTTTCCAGGATGCCACATACACTCTATCCACTCATTCATTGAAGGACATTTAGGCTGCTTCCTCCTTCTGACTTTTGTAAATAATATTGGCAGAAACATGGATGTACACGTCTTTTTCAGGTTCTTCCTTGTATCTTTGGCTAGACAACCAGAAGTGGGATTGCTGGTCATAGGATAATTTTATTTTTAATTTCTTGAAGCATTTTTGTGTTTTCATAGTGGCTGCATCATTTTTTCCCTCAGCAAGAGTGCACAAGCATCCAGGTTCCCCATACCCTCAATAACATTTGTTATTTTGTTTGTTTGATAGTGACCATCCTTATGGGTTTGAGGTTGTATATTACTGTGCTTCTGCTTTGCATTTCTCTGAGCATTTGTCTTTTTGAAAATCTTTTGAAATGCACATTGGCCATTTGTAGATCTTCTTTGGAGAAATGTCTGTTCATTTCTGTGTCCATGTTTTAGTAATGTTATTCAATTTTTGTGGTTGAGTTTTAGGAATTATTTATATATTTTGAATTTCACCTCCTATTAAATGTGTAAATTAGAAATATGTCCTCTTGTTCCTTAGTAGATGTTTTTATTTCACTGAATGTTTTCTATCATGAAGTTGTTTTTTTTTTTAACTTTGAGTAGCTGGTCTCGTATTTTTAATTGTTGCTTATGCTTTTAGTGTCATGTAACAAAGCATTGTCATGGCCAGTGTCTTAACATCCATCCTTTATTTGGTTCTAATAACTATAATTATAGTTTTTACATTTAAGCATTTAATCATTTGGGATAGTGTTTTGTATATGATTCAACAGTCTTTTGTGGATAGCCAGTTTTCCAACACCATTTGTTGAAGAAGCTTTGCTTTCCCATTGTGTGGCCATGCCACCCTTGTTAAAGATCATTTAATTGTATTCATAAGGATTTATGTTGAGGTTTTCTATTTTGTTCCATTGTCTTTCTGAGTGCAGTACCACATTCTTATAACTTAGTCATATGTTTTAAAATCAGGAAGTATGATACTTATATCTTATCCTTTTTTGCCAATGCTGTTTTGGGTATTTATAATCTCTTGAGATTCTATATAAATTTAGGATTTAAAAATATCTTTTCAAAGAAAAATATCACTGAAATTTTCATAGGAATTACATTAAATTTATATATCACTGTGGGTAGAGTTGACATCTTAATGATATTAATCTTCTGACTTTTTTTGAGTAGCAGTCTCACCATGTCTTGCCAGACTACTCATCCCCTTCAACCTACTGAGTAGCTGGGATGACAGGCGATTGCCATCACATCTGGCTAATTTATTTATTTGTTATTTTTTGTGGATTGAGGTCTTGCTGTGTTGCCTGGGATGGTCTCAAACTCCTGGGCTCAAGTGATTCACTTAACTCAACCTCTCAAGGTGCTGGGATTACAGGCATGAGCCACTACACCCAACCTACCAACCTAAATCTCCTGACTCTTGAACAAGAACATAAGAATATGTTGCTTAACTTGCGTGTTTTTTTTTTATTTGTTTGGTGTTTTTTGGCTTTGAAATTTTATTTTCATTTTCTTATGGTCAGAAATAAATACATTGTATAACTTCCGTCATTTTCTTTTTCATTTTTTTTTTTAATCAGAGTCTTACTCTGTCACTCTGTCTGAAGTGCTGTGACATGTTCGCGGCCACCAAAGCCCCGACCTGCTGGGTTCAGGTGATCGTTTCACCTCAGCCTTACAAGTAGCTGGAACTACAAGTGTGCAACACCATGCATAGCTAATTTTTTTTTATTGTAGAAATGAAGTCTCACCATGTTACCCAGGGTAGTCCAAACCCATGGGCTCAGACACTTCTCGCACCTCTGACTTTCAAAGTGTTGAAATTACAGGCGTGAGCCACTGTACCCAGCTAATTTTGGTCTTTGATGTGCTGAAACTTGTTTTGTGTCCTCATATGTTTTGTATCTTGGAGAGTGTGTCATTTGCTGTTGAGTGTAAAGTTATACTGGTGTTGATTGAAGTGTTCTGTAAGAGACTTTTCAGTCTAAATTGTCTCTAGTGTTATACAGGTCCTCTGTTTCATTATTGATAGGTCATCTGGCATCTCTATTCATTACTAAAAGTGTTGCATTCAGTTATTTCAAAGTGACTATGTTGTGTATTTTTTGCTTTATTTTGATCATGCTTTATTTTGATCATGCTTATTTCATATATTTGGGAACCCTGATACCAGTTATGTACATATTTGTACCTGCTATTGATTTCTAATAAATTGATCACTTTTTATCATTATGTAATATCATTCTTTGCTTTATGTGAGAGTATTTTTTTGGGGGGGTTGTGTTGGAGTCTCTGTCACCCAGGCTGTGGTACAGTGACATGCTCACGGCCACTGCAGTCTTGAGGGGTGCATGCACCTGCTGGGCTCAGGCAATCCGTCTGCCTCAGCCTTTCAAGTAGCTGCAACTACAGGTGTGCACCACTATGCTGGGCTAATTTTCAGATTTATTATAGAGATGAGGTGTCGCCAAGTTTCCTAGGCTCATATCGAACCCATGGGCTCAGGCAATCCTCTTGCCTCGGCCTCCCAAAGTGTTGGGATTATATGCATGAGCCACCACTCCTGGCCATATTTTTTGTGTCAAAGACTCCTCCTATCACCCAGACTGGAGTATGCTGGTAAGCTCATGGTTACCTCAGCCTTGAGCTGCTCAGTCCAAGCAATCCTTTGTCTTGAGCCTTCCAAGTGGCTGGAACTACAGGCACACATCATCATGCTCAACTAATTGTTTTACTTATTGTAGAGACAAGATGTCTTCAAATTGTCCAGGCTGGTCGTGAACCCGTGGGCTCAGCCATTCTCTTACCACCACCTCCCAAACAAATGACAGTTTTTGACTCACTGTGTGTTCTGTCTAATATAATGCTGCAATCTTGTTTTCTTTCATACTGTTTGCATAGACTGCAGTAAGTTCCCTGTATATGAGTCTTCAAGTTGTGAGCTTTCAAAAATGCGAATATGTGCTCACTTGTTCAATCACATGATTTTTTAGTGTATTTTTTGTGTTTGTTCTTTTTCCTTTGTGTGTGTGTGTTTTTATGTAGCATCTCTGTGACAACTTACAAACCTATTACAGAGTAGTATATAACTGATTGTGTTAGTTTGGTACCAAGGCTAACTTTGTTGAATGCGCTCTCAATATGGAACTTGATAGTTTCCATCCTATTACATTCAGCCTGTTTTGCTCCTCAGAGCTAAAGTAAATCTCTTAAAGTAGTAAATTGTCAGATCTTTATTTTTGTTAATACAGCGTTCCTTTTAGGTGATTAGGGCTTTTAATAAATTTATATTTAAAGTAATTACTGAAAAGAAATGTCTTACTAATGACCATTTTTCTATTGTGTTTTCCTATAGCTATGTGGCCCTTCTCTCTTATGCTTTCCTTTCTGCTTTTTTTATTTTGGGGGTGACATGCCTTCGTTACCTTTTGTATTACCTTTTGAATACTTTCCATTTTTCTTGGTATTTTCTTTGTGAGTCTTGTGACAAATGGAGAGTACATTACATATTGTTAAGTCATTACAGTACATCTTTTTAATTATTTATTTATTTTTGATTCCGAGGCTCACTCTCCTAAGCTGGAGTGGAGTAGCATGCTCACAGATACCGTAGCCTTGACCTTCTGGCTTCTGGTGATCCTTCCCCCTCAGCCTTCCAAGTAGCTGGAACTGTAGGCCACCACATCTGGCCACCACATCTGGCTAATTTTTTTTATGTACTGTAGAGATGAGGTCTCACCAAGTTACCCAGGGGGTGGTCTCCAACCCTGGGCCCAGGCAATCCTCTGGCCTTCACCTTCCAAAGTGCTGAGATTACTGGATTACAGGCATGAGCTACTGCATCTGGCTCAGTTCATCTTAATATCATAACAAGTTAACTTTAATTGCATACAAGCACTCTACTTCTTTATATCTCCTCTCACTTTTTTAATGCAAAAAATGTATAATTTATATTGTGTGTCTATTAACAAAGATATGTTTAAATTTTATGTTTTTAAAAATTCTATAGTGCATTATGGGCATTTTAGACACCATCATTGTGATATCAGAGCATTTTCTATTTGAATATACAGTTATCTTTACCAGAGTTTTACATTTTCAAGTGGTTTAATGATGCTGTTCACCATTGTTTTATTTTTCAAGAGAAAAATTCCCTAAGGTGTTTCTTGTAGGGCTGTTTTAGTGGAGATAAACACCCTCAGTTTTGATTATCTTGGACTTTATTTTTTCCTTATTTTTCAACTACTGTTTTTCCAGATCTGGTGCCATTGGGTTCATATCTGTAAATTCTACCTCTCTGAATTCAACCAATGAACGATCAAAAATATTTTGAAATAAATAGATCACTACATCCTGTTATCAGTATATTGGTCTTCTTGATGCTGTCCAGTAAGCCACATGGTCTATATACGTTTACTCTATATTGATATTTTGATTTTCTTCATATGTCATTTTCTATTTTTTGGTCAGTTTCTATTCTATTTATTGAGCATGTTTAAGATGATTGTTTGGAATTTTGTCAAATAATGCATAGATCTTCATTTCTTTAGAATAGATTTCTGTAAATTTATTTTGTTCAACTGGGATATGTTTTCACACGTATTCGAAAATTTGAAGTTCAGCTGTTGATTCCACTATTTATTTATTTATATGTTTGTTTGTTTGTTTAGTTGGGGTCTCACTATGGGGCCCAGGCTGGAGTGCAGTGGTACTCTCCCGGCCACCGCAACATCGACCTGCTGGGCTCTGGTGAGCCTTCTGCCTCAGCCTTCCAAGTAGCCAGAACTGTAGGCACACACTACCACACCTGGCTAATTTTTGATGTGTTGTAGAGACGAATTCTCGCTAAGTTACCTGGGTGGGTCTTGAACCCCTGGGCTCAGGCAATCCACTAGCCTCGGCCTCCCAAAGTGCTGGGACTACAGGCTGAGCCACTGAGCCCAACTGATAACACTATTTAATATTCTGACTTCTTACAAGGGAAAGCTGACATTGATCACTGATCAACTGGGCTATAGATTCTGGGTGCTTCTCAAATATGGTCTCATGATGTGTTCAATGCAAATTTCTATGTTTTCTGAGTTCAAGAGATTGTTCTCTGTTTCATTTTCAGACACCATAATCTTTTTCTTCCCCAGTATACTGTCTGTGGTATTGGGATTGTCTTTTTATTTATTTATTTATTTAGTTTGAGTTGGAGTCTCTGTTGCCCAGAATGCAATGCAGTGGCACACTTCTGGCCACTGCAGCCTCGAACTACTGGACTCAGGCAATCCTTCGGCCTCAGCCTATCAAGTAGGCTGTGCACAACATGTGCTATCAAGCATGTGCCACAACACCCGGCTAATTTTTTTATTTATTCTCGAGATGAGTTCTCACCAAGTTGCCCAAGCTGGTCTCAAATCCATGGGCACAAGCAATCCTCTCACCTTGGCCTCCCAAAGTGCTATTGCATATTTTCTGCTACTGTAGAAAGCATTAATTTTTTACTCAATAGACACAAACCTGTTTTCCATAATACACCATCACTTTCTTCAGTACACCATGTCAGGGTGACAAAAACCAGTCAAGGGTATCTCCAAAAAAAGCCAAAACTTTGAAAACATGATCCATTCTTCTAAGTCTCCCCAGAAAGAGATATTGAGAGTTGGGAGTTTTCTCTTGTGCTCACTGTGCTGTTCTGGGAAAGAGGCAATAGTGTGGTAGACAGTCTCCCAGCCATGACTGGTCACATTTCTGGAGGAAAAAAAGGGTCCTGGAATAGAAAGGGAGAGAAGACAATAACCATACACTCAAGTAGATGGGAGTACATGTGCCAATGACACAGATGAGAGGTCCAAATGTCCAAGAAAATGCCAGACTTTAAAATGTAGATTGAGAAGGTTTGCTCCAATTCGAGTAATTTTGAGAAGTCTCGGTTTCTATTGCTGACACAGAGAGACATCTTCTGTTTATCCTTATGATCTTCACCCCTATATCTTCTCTTTCCTTTTCAGTGCACTTCGAGTACATTCATGTCTTGTGAGTGCATGATCTGACTGCTTGTCCATTGTTTTGGGGGTTTAGGAAAAATCTGGGCATGTTTCTAGGGATTCCTCTTTTAAGTCATTTAAAAATTTCCATTTATGCCTCATGTCAGAAGTGTCTAAGGGAGGAGTGGGGTTGTTGGGATTTGGTTCAGAAATCTCAGGAACACTAGATACTAGATATGTCATATGTTTTCTGCATCATAATACCCAGTTTTTTGGAGGTTTCCAAACATAATCCTATAGGAATTTGGACTAAGTCATTTTATCAAGGCACAAAGCATTATATTAAATTAAAAAAAAAAAACATAATGTATTATTACATTAGATTTTTATTTTCTTACTATGGACTAAGCTTAGAAGTTTAATCTTTATTTGCCTAAATGTGTCTGCTGTAAAATAGAATGATGTATCTGTTCGCCTCATAGCATTCCTAAAGAAACTAATGCTGTAGGTAAACCTGAAACACTGCCAATTATATAGTAAATAATTTATTGTTACCTTTTGTCCTTTAAACTATCATTTTATACTTGTGGCTCTTTTATTATACAGAATACCAGAACTAAGTTATTCACTTACAGTTTTTAATTTGGGCCAGGTTCAGTGGCTCAGCCTGTAATCCCAGCATGTTGAGAGGCCGAGGCAACTGGATTGCCTGAGCCCGTGGGTTCGAGACCCACCTGGGCAACTTGGCCAGACATCATCTCTACAATAAAACCCAAAATTAGTGGGACGTGGTAGTGCACACCTGTAGTTCTGACTACTTGGAAGGTTGAGGTGGAAGGATTGCTGGAGCCTGGCACGTTGAGGCTTAGGGGGCCAGGAGCATGCCACTGCCCTCCAGCCTGGGCGACAGAGTGAGGCTCCAATTAAAAAATAAAATAAAATAAATTAAAAAAATAAAAAATAAAAAAACTATTATAATTGTGGCTCTCTTATTATACAGAATACCTGAACTAAGTTATTCACTTATAGTTTTTAATTTGTAGTATATTAGTTTACATATAATTTTAGTTTAAAAAGTCCTGAAATAACATACTTTATTTTATATATTATGTAAGAGGTGAGTTAGATAATTGGTAGCTTTCCACTCTTGTTTAAATATTTATTTTTTATGTTTATTGCTTGCAAAAAGTTATCTTTAACATTTTCTTTCACTTTACTCAACCTGTATGTGAATAGTAATATCATGTATTCCCAATGGTTCATTTTATTCATCAGTGTCATATCATATTTAATAATATTCATGATGCCTCCAGTATTTATAATTGTAAGGTTTTTCTTCACTCCTAAAGACTAAATTACCACTTTCCCTTTTGTGTAAAAATAGCAGCAGTATATTTATAACATAGTAAAGAAAATTCATTAGTATCATTTAAATGTTGGGTCCTTAAAATTTTCTCATTAAATTTTTTTATGAGTAATTAAAATTCATTGTTTTCTTAAATGTCACTAATCTAATTACATACTGATGATACATGATGTCTGCTTTTCATGGATGCCCAACCAAAGTTGAACATTGTAGTTATGTAAAAGGATTCTGTTTAAGCAGTGCAACTGTGTTTATCCATGATTTTATGGGTTACAGTTTCCCTTATTATTTTTATGTTTTATCTATCTACAATTTCATTTTTTTGTGTTGACTTAGCATTCTCTTTGCTTCCGTCAGATAATTACATTCATGCATTCGTTAATTAGGGTTAAAATGATAACCTATTATCACTTCGGATACCATGTACAGCTGTGTAAAACTCTGTTCCAATTAAGAGAATGGGGGACAAAATTCCAGAATAAATCAGAAACAAGCCTTTGCCAATAAAATTATGTAAGCACTTATATGGTTGTGTACATTTTATTTTTGTTATAGTACATATAATTCTTGGTTAGTGGTTCTTTTATCTAGGTGAGTAATTGATCTACTTTCATCATATGTTTATCAATGAGTGTATATCATCTTTGTGTATGAAATACTTAGAATTTACTGACATGAACTTCTTGTTACTGCCTTATTTTAATTAGAATAGTCATCTCCGGAGTTATTCTAATTGTAGGAACTATAATATATCCTGCTGTTTAAAGGCTGAATAATAGTCCATTGTTGGCACATTTCAAATTGCCTTCTTTGATGAAAGATATTTGATTTCTTTTCAATTGTTAGCTTTTGTAAATAATGTTGCAGTAAGTATCAGTGTGCAAATAACACTTCCATTTGAATCTAAAGGCAAGGATTAATTTCTGTACTGTTTCTTCAGTGTAACTCTCTGCCTATGACAGCACTAAACTGTTTCAATTACTGTAGCAATTTCATGGTCTAATGTGAATTTTAGAGGGTTTTTTTGGTATTTCTGGAAAAAGTGACATGGGGAAATGGGCAGGGATCATGTTGAATCTCTCAATCATGTTGGTTAGTATACATATTTTCGCAGTCATGTGTTTGCCACAACTGAGGATGTTTCTTCTGTAATATAGTCTCTCACAACAACACTAACTGAAACACATGCACTGATGGAATTTTAGAACAATTATGTCATGTTCAAACTTGTACTTGAAGAGGTTGGCTCTCCAGAAGGATAATACAGGATGTTTTTGTGTTTCCCATGTCTACCATTTGTAAAAAGTTAAAATCAATTTTTTGATGCATTCTAGAATGATTAGTTTTCAAGGAGAAGAACTTACATTAAATTTTTCAGTTTGTTCATTTTGAAAAGGCTTTTTTTTTTTTTTACATTTTGAAAGACAGTTTTGCTCGACATGGTTTTCTTGTTTTGTAGCTTTGTTCTTTTAGCATGTTTACTATATAACCCAATTCCTTCTGGCCTGCAACATTTCTCCTGAATAGTCTACTGATAATCTCATGGGAGCATCCTTATATATGATGCACCAATGTTTTTTTCTTTCTTACAAGTAAATCTGTTCTTGTCTGTGCCTTTCAAATCTTATTTTTTTAGTCAAGAGTCTCTATCTGTCACCTAAGCTAGAGTGCAGTGGCACACTCACAGCTCCTGCAGCCTTGGCATGCTGAACTCAGGCGATGCTTATGCCTCAGCCTTCCAAGTATGTGGAACTACAAGTGTGTGACACCATGGGCAGCTAATTTTTTTATTTATTGTAAATTCGAGGTCTCAATAATTGCCAGAATGGTCTCAAACTCCTCACTCAGGAAGTTCTCTCACCTTGGCCTCCCAAAGTGATGGGATTACACATGTGAGGTGCCACAGCCCCAAACATTGATAATAGCGTCTCTAACTGTATGCTTGTGTGTGTCCAAGTTTGAGTTCGGTAAACTTACTGATTTTCCTATTTTTCTTCATTACATTTGAAAATTTATCAGAGTTTTCTGTAATTATCAGCTCCACAAATTCTTATTTTTAATAGTTTTTCCCCACCCTTGGCTTGTAGATACATCAATTTAATAGTTTTAAGTCCCATGATGTTGCTTATTTTGAATTCTTTGTCAAGGTGTGTGTATGCCTCCAATTTTTGGGGATTGAATTCTGGATTTTTCTCGTTCTTGTACCTGTAATTGAGTCCTTTATCCTGATTCTTTGTATGCTTTGTGATGCTTTTTTTGCATTTGGATATTTGAAAAACAGATACATGTCGTATTGCTTATGGGATTACTTTGTGTAGGTAACTGTGACACCAATCATTAAGTTAGTGATTCCAGGGGCCTCTCATACCTGTACTCAGGATGTGTCTTTTCTGAAATTATGCATGTACACTTCCAGTTAAATAGTTTGACCACCATCTTCTTCAGTACTCTCTAAGTTGGGAAAGAGTCCAGTTTTGGGTAAACCCACAACGGACAGTAGTGTGGACTCATGCTCCACTCTTCTGCTTATTCCCTGAGGAAGAAGTCAAGAATTAGAAGATTTCATCTGATTGCATCATGCTGTATTGTGAAGGAAGATAGATTATGGTGGCACAATTACTAAACTTCCTCTTCCATATAACTTTTTAACATTGTGCTCACTGGTGAGTCTGCAAAGTCTGAGCTGTTTTTTGAGTTCTCACAAAGGCAGTGTGGTTAGTATTTTCTTAAGCACATATATTTATGAAGGAGTGGAAACCTTGATTTTTACTTGCCATCGTGGTAATGTCCTTAGCATGGTATAACGTTATGTTCGATTTTTATACGATATTCTCCTGAGTCTAGTATCTGGAATAAATTTTTATTTTCATTATTTTTAGCTGTGACTTCTCAACACACTGAGGGCGTTTTGCCAGAGAAGAACATAGAAGAGTCACTTACAAAGGTGCCAAAGAGAAGATGTGGAAGATTTGGCCTTAAGAACTTACACTTAAAAACATCTTGGGAAAGTATGCATGTGGGTGAAGGGCAGGTAGGATATTCTATTGCATATAACAATTACAAATGTAACAAATGTGGGAAAGTCTTTCATCAACACTCCAAATTTATTATCCATCAGAGAATCCATATTTCTGACATGGCTTCCAGACATGAATATGGCAAAGCATTTAGCCAGTCCTCAAAATGTAGCCAACATCAAAAAACTAGTGGAGGAAATGTACACAATATATGTGGGAAAGTGTTTAGGAAATCATCTTATCTAAATAGACATGAAAGAATCCATACTGGAGAGAAGTCCTATAAATGTGAAGAATGTGGCAAATCTTTTCGCTCTCATTTTGTACTTACTCGTCATATGATGATCCATACTGGAAAGAAACTTTACAAATGTGCAGAATGTGACAAAGCCTTTCGCTCCCATTCTTACCTTACTCTACATATCAAGATGCATACTGGAGAGATACCCTACAAATGTGCACAATGTCAAAAAGCCTTTGATCGGTACTCAAGGCTTATAGAACATCAGAGAATTCATACTGGAGAAAAACCCTACAAATGTGAAGAATGTGGCAAATCCTTTCGCTCTCATTTTGTATTTACTCGTCATATGATGATCCATACTGGAAAGAAACCCTACAAATGTGCAGAATGTGACAAAACCTTTCGCTCCCATTCATACCTTACTCTACATATCAAGATGCATACTGGAGAGATACCCTACAAATGTGCACAATGTCAAAAAGCCTTTGATCGGTACTCAAGGCTTATAGAACATCAGAGAATCCATACTGGAGAAAAACCCTATAAATGTAAAGAATGTGGCAAGGCCTTTTTCTCTAAGAATGGATTTGCTGGTCATCTGACCATCCATACAGGAATAAAACCCTACAAATGTGAAGAATGTGGAAAATCCTTTTGCTCCCATTCAAAACTTGCTCGGCATATCAAGGTGCATACTAGGGAGAAACCCTACGTATGTTCAGAATGTGGCAAAGCCTTTGCCTTTTACACTGAACTTGATAGACATATGGATATCCATACTGGAGAGAAACTCTACAAATGTGAAGAATGTGGCAAAGCCTTTCGCACTCATAAAGGATTTGCTGTTCATATGACCATCCATACTAGAGAGAAACACCACAAATGTGAACAATGTGGCAAAGTCTTTTGCTCTCATTCAAACCTGGTTCGACACATCAGGGTGCATACTGGGGAGAAACCCTACGAATGTGCAGAATGTGGCAAAGCCTTTGCTTTTTACACACAACGTGCTAGACATATGAATATCCATACTGGAGAGAAACCCTACAAATGTGAAAAATGTGGTAAAGCCTTCTGTTCTCATTTAGGACTTACTGGACATATGAGAATCCATAATGAGAAGAAACCATACAAATGAGAGGAATGTGATAAAGCCTTTAGCTCTCATTTAATACTTGGTTGACATATGACCATTTATATATAGGGAAACCCTAGAGATGGGGAGGATGTGGCAAAGTTTTTCACTGTTATTCCAAGTTCTCTCAATATCAGAGAACTCATACTCTAAATTTCCTGTATCTGTAATGACTGGAAAATCATATATCTAGATATAAACTATAGAACATGGTGAGAAGTTTACAGATGTACAGATTCCCATTACCTTTACTTAAAACACAGATCTTTTGAGTGTACCACCGTAGAAAATATCTAAAGCTTTTAACCAGCAAAAACGATTTGACATTAGACTGTGTGTATTGGAGAGAATCTACAAACTTAAAGAACGTTGAATGACCTTTGTTCAAAACATATGCCATATAAAGCACTAGGGTATTCAGACTGAAAACTTTACAGATGCAATATATGTGGAAACTTATTTAATGAAAAGTCAAGAGGAAATAAACATCAGATATTTAATAGCATTAGAAGGTGGGTTTTCTTTTTTTAGGAAAAGCATAAGTATATTCCTTGTGTAGTTTTGTTTTTGCATTGACAGAATTTGAGGATATTTTGGAAAGCAAACTATTGATGTAACTCACTAGATGCTATGCCTTCATTCCTAGTGTTTATATAAAAGCATGGTGTCGGTTATTGCTGCGTTAGAGCTATGATAGGCGCTTTTATACTAGGTGACAAGCAGTCATCTCATGTTTTCCATCGAGGATGAACAACACTGATATGTAATTTCCATTGAAAGATCTAAGTGGGCCGGGCTCGGTGGCTCAGCCTGTAATCCCAGCACTTTGTGAGGCTGAGGTGAATGGATTGCCTGAGCCCACGGGTTCGAGATCCGCCTGGGCAACTTGGCGAGACCTCATCTCTACAATAAATTAAAATGAGCCGGGTGTGGTAGTGCGCACCTGTAGTTCCAGCTACTTGGAAGGCTGAGGCAGAAGGATCACCAGAGCCCAGCAGGTCAAGGCTGCGGTGGCCTGGAGTGGCCACTGCACTCCCGTCTGAGTGACAGAGTGAGACTCCAACTCAAAAAAAAAAAACTAAGTGGAGAGGTTTTTTGTGGCTCACATTGAGCATTACTGTTTATGTTTAGTAAATAATCATACTCAGTTTTCAAAACTAAAGAAAGCTGTTTGCACGTATATCACTATCAGAAAAACAAATGCTTGGATGTTTGTAATCTATTTTTGCTAGTGAGCATACAGTGAGCTTTGGAGTGCTTATTTAAGGTATGTAAACAATGTTTTAATGAACAGAATTATTTATAAAGCATTAACAGTTGTCCACACAATAAATTGTTATGCTGCCACTAGTGTTAGTCTATTCTATCTTACTCAAGATTGTAGCTAATTGATGACCATATACTGGTGACCATCAACTTATGGAATGATGTCTCTAGTGATCCTTTTTTATAGCCTATATTTTTTTAAAGTTTGAATCATTTTGATTATTGTAATTAATATTATACAGGAGTATAATTATAAGACATACATTTCTGAATTCTATTGTGAATACTTATATATTAGTATGTACACGTTGTACTTCTCTTAGCCTACAATGCACATAAAAACTTTTTTATTTACACTGAAATTTACAACTATATCAGTCTAAAACTATGAGTACAAGAGCTAAAGAAGAGGAAGTTTAATTTTGGTGTGTGAATGTGTGCATTAAAAAGGAAAGGACATTGTTGAAACAAAAGAAATAATCTTTTAAAAAAAATTTTTGAATTTGAAAGTAAATCAGTTTTAATCTGCTTCACATTCAAATTATTCCACATGGATTCTAGTTCAGAATCCTCTTTTTAACAGTTATTCATGCAAGACTGTGTTCATAAAATGATCATAGTTTAGACTGCTTAGAAATTTCAGGAATTTTTAAAAATGTAATTGAATGATGTTTGAAAGCACTATGAAGAAGAAATTCACAATGAGTGTTTGTAGTCACTTTTTTAAAGTATATTTTATTTTTCTTCACAACTAAATACCATTTAATCATTTTGGTGTTCTTTTTTACTTTGTATAATTAACATAACTGAGTTTTTGTTGATTTTACTTGGCCAATTTGTTCAGTGAAAACTTTGGGGAGTATATAAATCCAGGGGTTGTTTTCATTTTTGTTTTATATTTGTATTTTTTTACATTCCAACAAAGTGCTTGTTGTGTAATAAATGTTCTATAATAGGCAATAAATGTTCCTCTTAGAGTGAGTTCTGTGTCTACATGAGACAGAGCATTTTCAGAATGAAGAAACTGCATTGTTTCTCCCTGTGTATTCCACATAAACAATCCATTAACAAATTTTGAATATTATGTGTATTATATATTTACTCTTACAGTAATGTAAACAAGTTAATCCAAAAAGTCTACTGAATACTGTGTGTTCTCACATATAAGTGACAGCTAAACACTGCATACACACAGACATAAAGATGAGAATGGTAGGCACTAGAAACTGGTAATTGGGAGGGAGCCAAGTGTTGAAAAGCTGTTAGACACTGTCTCCAGCGTTTTGGGGATAGTTTCAACAGGTACGTGAGCCTTACCATCACATAATATACCCATGTAATAAGCCTGCACAGGTATACACTGAATTCAAAAGAAAAAGAGAAACTCATGAGGAAGAAAAAGTATCTTTACCATTCATTAAATAAAGCAGGTCATTATAAAGTTTTTCATTCTTGTTGACTCCAACATAAGAATTTGAGGATGAGGTGGAAGAGGGTCTGGTCTCACTATGTAAGGTGGCATAAGCCAAACAGGTAGAGGGGGTGGAGAAAAGGCAGGAGAGTTGGGTCACATGGTGTGGCTTGACAGGAAGACACATGAGTTTCTGTCTGATTATTTACACTTTTATTTCTCCAAAAATGTGGCTATACAATACCAATTCTGCTTCCACCATTTGCCTTAGTTTGAGTGTCCTGTTGTAAAGAAGTTACAAAAGAAGTCAAAAGCAATCTTCAGACTCGGAACACTTCCACCAACTTGTCTAATGCCAATGTGCAGTGGCATGGTCAGGGCCACCCCAGGTTTGACTTGCTGGGCTTCAGTGATCCTTCTGCCTCAGCCTTCCAAGTAGCTGGAACTACAGGCATGCACTACTTTGCCCTGCTAATTTTTGTTTTCTCCTAGAGAAAAAGTCTCACCATGTTGCCCAGGCTGGTCTCGAACCTGCAGACTCAGGCAATTCATTCGCCTTGGCCTTCCAAACTGTTCAGATTACAGGCTGAGCCACTAAGCCCAGCCTAATTATTCTTTATATAACCAATCCAGAATACCCTTCCTTAGTTATTCTGGGCAGTTACTGCCATCCTGTTTACATGTGCATTTTATTAACTGTTCTGCATGGAACTGATGGAGCATCCAGATGGAACCTTGATAGTACATGTTCTCATCCTTCAATTTTATCTGAGGATGTCCCCCATCTCCAATGGGAATCTTAAGTATCTACGTCTTTCCATGTTCCACAGTCACAAGGGAATATTTTTAATACTGCAGGTTATAAATTCATGGTGAGAACTGTTTATGGCGGCTAAGTAGCATGAATGAACAACAGAGAGAAGGTTCTGCCATGTTGGGAGAAGTGTTTTCCATAACCCTTGAATATCACAAGAGCAAAACCTAATTAAAAGATATTAGGCAGGACCATCACAAGTAGAGAAGTAAATGTTTGCAAGTAGTGAAATGATATTCCAGTAGGAAAAGTGGACACAGCCCCTGACCTGGGACACATTTACCAGCCATTTCTTCCTCTTCCTCTGGGATTTCTTCTCAGTTGAGATTATCTGGACAAGTCACACATACATATTCAGAATAAGCCTTTGTATTGGTAAACTAAATTCAACCTGGCCATGTGATTCTAATTGGAAGACCAGGCTGAGAACCAGTTAACCAAGCATCACCTCTCAAGCCTAAATTTGCACATAAGTCTTGTGGTATTTGGGGTCTCAGTCTGAGGAACTGCTTCTTCAGGTTTTAATGCATCCCTGAATACACTTTTAAAACAAGTCTCCTGTGAATGTGCTACCTGAGCCCACAGTCAGCAGCACTCCGCTAGAGAAAGCAGACCCAGCTCGCAAGGTCTCTCATCATGACACAAATACTTTATGTCCAAATGAAGAAGACAACGGATCTCCATCCCAAAAAATCATCCTCTGCTGGCCCTTTAGAGTTTACACAGGCTGGATGGAGAGGACAGCAATGTATAAGGACATCTGCCCTTGAAAAACATACTGGAAACAGGGTATACGAAGCATGCACTATGCACTCAGAAGTATGCTGTGGTGAACTGTGCTGGAAACCACAACCACACTGTATGGGAGTGAATCCTAGCACCCTGGGTCATGGATACCAAGTGTAGCCTAGTTCCCAGGATTGAAGGAACAAGGCTACTTCTTTTTGTTTCTGTATCATTGATTTAATAAGAATGTATAGGTTAAATATAAAAGATGGGAATAAAGGTTAAATATAAAAAGATGGGAGGGATACAGAGAGAAGGGAGTTAGTATAGTTCAGAAGGATTTTTCATGTTGTGTTCGTATGTACTTTTTTTTATATATTTGGAGTCTCAACTGTTGCACGGGTGGGAGTGCAGTGGCACACTCACAGCTACTGCAGCCTTGACTTGCTGGGTTCAGGCCATCCTTCTGCCTCACCCTTCCAAGTAGCCAGAATTATAGGTGTATGCCACCATGCCCAGCTAATTTTTTGATTTATTCTGGAGAGAATTTCTCACCATGTTGACCAGGATGGTCTTGAACCCATGGGCTCAGGCAATCCTTTTGTCTTGGCCTCCCAAAGTGCGGGATTATAGGCTTGAGCAACCATGCTGGCCTTGTATTTACTTTTTTATAACTTGAGGAGCAATTTCTGGATCTGCAAGAATGAAGAACAGGTTACTGGGTGGAATTCCTCTAGGAACACAGTTGTTAGTGGAAAAGCAACAGAAACTCCCCAATTTACAGTTCTCAGCTGCCATTTATCTGCTTTTGGGCTTGAAGAAAATTGTGGGTCAGGCAGGATGTCTCTCACCTGTAATTCTAGCACTTTGGGAAGTGAAAGTGAAAGGATTGTCTGAGTCCTGGGGTTTGAGACCAGCCTGGGCAAGTTGACAAGACCTCATTTCTAAAGAAAATAAACTGGCCAGGCTGTGGTGGTACATGCCTGTAGTTCCACCTTGGAAGCCTGAGGTGGAAGGAATCACTTGAGCCCAGCAGGTCAGGACACAGTGGCCATGATCATGCCAATATAGTCCACCTGGATGACAGGCTGAGACTCCAACTCAAAAGAAGAAAGAAAATTGTGAGCACCAGCTTCGAAGAGTCACTGGGAGCAGCAACCCAAAACTCTGGCTCATGTGATTAGTACTGAGAGAGGATGGGGCCAGACCTGGAGAAGGCTCTACTAAGGGAACATTTCCCTATTTTTTTCCCTGGTAGAATTTGCAAAGCAATGCATTCAGATTCTGGTTCAAATTACACTCAATGTAACAGATCAGACTCTTACTACTCACTCTGCAAAATAAAACAAGAAACTATGATTTTAAAAAATAAATGGAATATAAATCTAGGTATTTTTTCTGAAATCTACTTTTTTTTACCTCTGAATTTTTTTTAAACTTCCCAACCCCTGCTGATAAATGCATTTTACAACTAACGGAAAACTAAAGTTGAGTAAGTGAATGAATCTTTCCAATATGACAAACCCAGGAAGGGGCGGTGCTGACTGACACACAGACATGATTGAGTCACGTGCCAAGTCAGAACATCCTGTCCCTTTGACATTTCCCCCCTCCTTCCTGCTCACTGAGTTGCTTGGTGACCATACTTTCCAGAGATCTTGCACTTGCTCTGCTGAGTGCTTTTTGTCTCCTAGGTTCTTACACCATCTCCCTGGGGTGGGTTTTCCTTGTCCTTTGGGATAGTAGTCCTTTTCTCACAAGTGGAAGATAATCCACAGGACAGGAATTATTTCTCCCTTTTCCCCTCAAGACCAGTAATGTGTCTTAAAGTGCTGGGAAACTAGTTACCTAACAAACTCAAATAAATGTCTTTTAAAGTTCTGAGAGTAAAATGAAATTTAACCATCCATCAATGTAACAGTGAAACGTCAATAGACTAACAACGAGCTCCATTTTAGATGCAGGTGGATCTCTCACCTCTGATCTTGTGTGTACCAAAATAATCTTGAAAAGCTAAAAACGGCTGGGCCTTGTGGCTCAAGTCTGTAATCCCAACACTTTGGGAGGCCAAGGCAAGAGAATTGCCTGAGCTCAGGGGTTGGAGACCAGCCTGGGCAATTTGGAAAGACTTCATCTCTACAATAAGTCAAAAAATAAGCCAAGTGTAGTTGCGAGTGCCTGTAGTTCTGGCTACTTGGAAGGCCGAGGCAGAAGGATCACCTGAGTCCAGCAGGTCAAGGCTGAGGTGGCCATAAGCATGCTACTTCATTCCAGCCTGGGCGACAGAGTGAGACTACAACTAAAAAAAGAAAAAAAAAATTGCTAAAAAGATGAGGTAGGAACAAGTATGCAGGTGTGCAGAGTAACTCTGGGAAAGGGGAAGTAGGTGCACTAACTCTGTTTTGTTAAATTAAAAACAACAACACAAACTTTAACACGTCGTCCACCTGGACTGGAAAAAACATAAAATAATGCACACACAACCCATTTGGAGTCGCTAGGATGCCGATCCTTCATCTTCTGTTTGAATTCCCTCCTAAATGAAGTCACGGTGCGTGCTCCATCTCCTTGTCTCGACTTAGTGGCTGTCTCGCTGAGCCGAACTGGGTTTGGACCTGGTGACAAAAACTGCCAATGACTCTGATGACATAGCCTGGGAATTTTCACCTAGATATTCCAAATCAGGTGACTTCGGGGCTGTCATCCATCAGCTCCTGCCCATGGCTGGCTTCCCCCTGCCCCCCTTTGGTTTTTTGTTTTGTTTTTGAGTCAGAGTCTCACTGTTGCCCAGGCTAGAGTGCAGTGGTATGCTCACAGCCAATGCAGCCTCATCCTACCGGACTCAGGCAATCCTTCCGCCTCAGCCTTCCAAGTAGCTACTACTACATGCACTTGCCACCAGGCCCAGCTAATTTTATTTTTTAAAATTTATTGTAGAGATGAGGTCTCACCAAGTGGCCCAGGTTGGTCTCAAATCCCTGGACTCAGGCAATCCTTTCACCTCAGTCCCAAGCTGCTGGGATGAAAGGCTTCAGTCAACGCGCCGGACCCCTGGCCCTTCTCAAAGCCTCTCCCCTCCGTCCCTCCGGGAGCCCCACACCACAAGTCCTGGCTGGGGCTTTGGGATTCACGACCAGCGGTTGGCCAAAGTGATCTCCTTAACACTGTGACAGAGCCCTCATTGAACCTTGGGGAGAAGAGGAACGGGGCCAGGACTACAGAACCCTCCCCCGACCCCACGGGCTCCCACGCGGGTCGGATCTTCCTCACGACCCTCCTGGGTCTGCACACTTGGAGGGGAGAGCTGCGCGAGGCTGCAAAAAGAGGTGAATGACTGGCAAGGTCACTACAGGGCCAGGACCCCGGGTCCCATCACAGCCCACCTGCGACGAAGGGACCATGCCCAACCATTGATGGAGAGGCCAATCCGCAACAGCCGGGTCATCCGAATCCATCTACCCCCCCCCACACACACTCTCCCCCATAGTCACCATCTCCCAGCTTCTGGGTGTCCCAGCGTCTTCCCTGTGGATCTCCCAGGACCTGCAGGTCACAGGGAGTCACAGGCTGAAGCGAAGACACGCGGTCCTCTCAGACAGGAGAGGATCCAACTCCTGCAATGGCGCATGAGACAAAACATCCGGCCACGCCTCAGAAGCCGCCTCCTCACTTCCGGCTCTTGTCTGATTGGACAGTTCCCGAGTCCCATCCGCTGATTGGATAAGGAGTCAGGCCCTGCCCCCCTCGTTTTGAGTGGCAGGTGAGGCGATGAGATGGCTCTGCCCTAGGCAAGGAAAGCACGTTTTTTCTTCCTTTTGATGCTGAGATGCCTCCCTGCACCTGAAGTTGAGGGGAGGAGCAGGATCTGACACACCTCTCAAGGCATGTTGAGAACTCTGGCGTCTGAATGGCTCCCATTCGGGTCGCTCGGCTACAGAACTGCAATCCCAGCATGCTGTTGGAGTGGAGTGGTGCACCTCTCACAGGGCATGTTCGAACTCTAGCGTCTTAATGGCTTCTGGTCCGTGCGTCGCTGGGTGGCAGGACTGCAATCCCAAGCATGCCCTGGGACTAGAGCAGTGCTCCCCTCGCAGGGCATGCTGGGAACTGTGGTGCTTCAATGACTCTGATGGTCTCTGGACTGCGAGACTCAATCCCGGTCTCCGCTGGCTGCAGACAGTGAACAGTCATGGAAGGCGGGACAGGGTGATGCGCCTCATCCCACAAAAGTCCAGCTGGTTGCTGACATCCTGCCACATTTTTGCCACGGGGAGTGAGATAGGAGAGGAACATACGGGGCAAGGTCAGAGGGGCATTGGGGACAGTGCAACGCATGAATGCACCTGGCCTTGCCTCGCTCTGGGCTGACTCACCATCTCCCATCAATGCAGAACACCAGCCTCTTCAGCCCAGGTTCAACACCAGCCTCTTCAGCTTCCTAACTGCTGTGGGTGCTGGGGACTGATGTCCCAGACACCACCAAAGTGACACTACTGCCCTCTGCTCTCTTCAGCTGGAGCCCCGTGTAACCCCTTTGGGAGAAATTCCCATCCAGACTCCACCACACCTTCAGGGGTTGGGATGTGGCTTCCTGGAAATGTGGCCCTTACTTGTGCCTTTTTCATAGATGACATGTAGATTTTGAGACATCAGGCAGCAGAAGTATTGGATCGCTCGGGAGGTGCTAAGAGCAAAGAAGAAATCCCATTCCCATGTATGTGTCTAGTGGACTTTTTTTTCCTGGTGACTAGGTCTTGCCAAGTTGCCCAGGCTGATCTGGAACTCCCGGACTCAGGCAATCCTCTCGCCTCCACTTCCCAAAGTACTGGGATAACAGGTGAGAGCCACTGCACCCGTCCTAATGGACCATTTTTACCAACCTTTTACAGTGGACCTGAGATCAACCGGAAACTGGTGGTGGTTCAGGTATTTTTCACTTAAAATCATTGGGCTCATCTCAACTGAGGCTACCTGAACAGTTTCTCATAGACACAGATGATGATTTAATCCCTCAAGAAAAAATGGCGATCCTGCTTTGGGGCAGCTACTTTCATGGTGAAGAGCACTTGGGAGATGTTTGAAACCTGTCACTTTAGCCTCTTTGCTTTAGATGGACAGTTTCTAACACACAGCAGTGAGGGATGCATTAACTAGCTGGGGTCCATTTGTAAAATTCTTCTATCTAGACAATGAAAACCTCTGGGATCCCTTCTGCTTTGGTGTAGCCTCCTAAAATTGATGTCCCTAAATTCCCATGACCTCAGAGTAAAGTCTTTTGTTTCACAATGAACCAGCTTTCAGTGGTTAGGGAGAAACCTTTCTGACATACTAGACTCTGGGCAGGCCCCTGGTGTCCACTTGCCCATGATCTGATCTGGGCCTACAAATATCCATGATAGATATCTGGTCACACTAATGGCTGAATGCAATTTTTGAAGAAATTCTAACTTTTCACTTGACTTCTCATTGTATGAAAAGATGTGTTATTCAATTTGGAAAACTTTGCTCTCTCTAAAGGTCATCACTCCAGTTTATCTGACTCTAACCTGTGCTGTCTGAGCACTTTTACAATCCTTGGTAAGGTTTATGTCACTTAGTCCTGCATAGTGTGTTTTTTCCCATAGATGGTTTTTTAGTTTTCTCTCAATGTAATGAATACGTTTTTCTTCCAGTTATGGAATTGTTTTAATATTTCTGGTAATTATTTTTGGCTACTTTTTGGATTATTTTACTACTAGTTATTACAATTCTATGTATACAATTGTACAAAAGAATAGGAATATATATATGTCATCGAAATATATGTATACACATTTTACATATGACATTCCCTTCGAAGATGGCTTACATTTAAGGTTTTGATATAATGTATGTAAAAGCTACACAAATTATTTCCCTGGCTTTTTTTGTTGTTGATCTGATTTTAAAAGTACTTGAACCAGGCTCAGTGACTCAGCGTGTAATCCCAGCACTTTGGGAGGCAGAGGCAAGAGGATTGCCTGAGTCCGTGGGTTCAAGATCAGCCTGGGAAACTTAGTGAGACCTCATCTCTACAATAAATAAAAAAATTAGCCAGGCATGGTAGCACACACCTGTAGTTCCAGCTAGTTGGAAGACTGAGGCAGAAGGATCGCTGGAACCCAGCAGGTTGACCCTGGGGTGGCTGTGATTGTGTCACAGAACTCCACCCTGGATGATGGAGTGATACTCCAACTAAAAAAAAAAAGTACTTGAAGGAAAGATTACCAAGTGTGGTGGCTCATGCCAATAATCCCAGCACTTTGGGAGAGGGTGGTGAGAAAATTGCCTAAGCCCAGTGGTTCAATACAGGCCTGGACAACTTAGTAAGATCTCACCTGTATAATACACCAAATAATTAGCCAGACTTGGTGGCACTTGACTTTCAGCTACTCAGAAGACTGAAGTGGGTGGATCATCAGAGCTCAGGAGGTTGAGGTATAGGTAGTGATGATTATGCCACTGCACTCCAGCCTGAGCAGAGTGAGACTCTGACTCAAAAAAAAAAAAAAAAAAAAGGAAAAGAAAAGAAAAGAAAAAACAAAAAGGTAACACCTAACTCTTTTTGTTTTTGAGTTGTAGTCTCACTCTGTCGCTCAGGCTGGAGTGCAGTGGCACTCATGCCTATAATCCCAGCATTTTGGGAGTCCAAGGTGAGAGGATTATCTTAGCCTACCGGTTCAAGACCAGTCTGCGCAACTTGGCAAGACCTCATTTCAACAATAAATCAAAAAATTAGCTGAGCATGGTGGGCACATGCTTCTTAGAAGGTTGAGGTAGAAGAATCACCTAAGCCAAGCAGGTCAAGGCTGTAGTGACTGTGAGCATGCCACTGCTCTACAGCCTAGGTGACAGAGGAAGACTCTGACGCCTAAAAAAAATGGACTCTATGGCCGGGTTCGGTGGCTCAGCCTGTAATCCCAGCACTTTGGGAGGCTGAGGCCAGTGGATTGCCTGAGCCTGCGGGTTCGAGACCTGCCCGGACAACTTGGTGAGACCTCATCTCCTCAGTAAATCAAAAATTAGCCAGATGTGGTAGTGCACGCCTGTAGTTCTGGCTGCTTGGAAGGCTGAAGTGGAAGGATCGCTGGAGCCCAGCAGGACGAGGCTGCCATGGCTGGGAATATGCCACTGCACTCCAGCCTGGGTGCTGAAGTGAGACTCCAACTCAAAAAATTGACTCTAAAATAGGGAAAATATAAATAAACCAATTAGCATAGAAAAGCCCGGAAGACACTTAAAGATGCCATATTGGAAATGACCTCCGGAGTATATAGCTGTGTGTTAACTGACCTTCATCCAATTCTGACTTTATTTAAAATGGTCAAGGCCACAAAAATAGGTGGTCTTTTTTCAGCTTATTTTATGATGTAATCGCAAAGCTTGCTATAATTAATATATTTTACCTAATGTAGAATGTCAATGTTTATAAAACAAAAATTTTCTCCACCACTATAAAAACACTGCCAATAAAACTATGACTTTCTCAGCAAAATAAAAAGTGCTGTTGATGAGCTTAAGTTCATTAAAATCACAAAATAAATTTTGAATCAATTCTGGTTTTGCTGTACATAATACATTAAAATTTAAATCATATTGCAAGTTTTAATGTCTATTTTTCTATTTCCAATAATGCTTAAACTACTTGAATGCTGTGAAAAACAATAACCTTTAGGCCAGGCTCAGTGGCTCAGCCTGTAATCCCAGCACTTTGGGAGGCTGAGATGGGTAGATTGCCTGAGCCCGCGGGTTTGAGACCCACTTGGGCAACTTGACAAGTCCTCATCTCTACAATAAATCAAACATTAGCCAGGTGTGGTAGCACACACCTGTAATTCTGCCTACCTGGAAGACTGAGGTGGAAAGATCGCTGGAGCCCAGCAGACACAAGGTCTCACCAAGTTGCCCGGCTTGGTCTCAAACCCACAGGCTCAGGGAATCCATTCACCTCAGTCTTCCTAAGTGCTGACATTACAGGCTGAGCCACTGAGCCTGGCCTCTCACACCATTTTCTACAATGGCGGTCAATACAGTGCATGTGCTGGTTGAAAAAAAAATTATGGAGCAAGTAATACTTACAAGGGTTGGTAAAAATGGCCCACTAGGCCAGGTGCAGTGGCTCACACCTATAATCCGAGCACTTTGGAAGGCAGAAATGAGAGGACTGCCTGAGCCCATGGATTTGAGACCAATTGGGTAACTTGGTGAGACCTCATCTCTACAATAAATCCAAAATTAGGTGGGTGTGGTGGCACATGCCTGTAGTTTCAGCTACTTGTAAGGCTGAGGTGGAAGGATCACCTGAGCCCAGCAGATCGAGGCTGTGGTGACCACGAGGGTGCCACTGCACTCCAGCCTGGGTGACAGAGTGAGACTCTGAGTAATAATAAAAAAGAAAACCAAGAAACCAAGATTATTCACTTTTCAGGAACTTGGATAGATTTGGAGTCTGTAATGTAAATGATGGAGCCAGGTACAGTGACTCTCACCTATAATCCCAGCATTTGGGCAGGTGGAAATGAGAAGACTACCTGAGCCCAGGGGTTTGAGACTAACCTGAGCAACTTGACAAGACCTTGTCTCTACAATAAATTAAAAAAATAAAATTAGCTGGGCTTGGTGCTGTGTGCCTAGAGTTCTAGGTACCTAGTAGGCCGACGTGGAAGGATCACCTGAGCCCAGCAGGTTGAGGCTGTGGTGACCATGTGAGTGCCACTGTACTCCAGCTTGGGTGACAAGGATTCAAAAAACAAAATTCTTAGTGATGTATCACATAACAAAGGTCTGAGTACTACATGTACTCAATTAAAAGTGGACCCTGAACATTATTCAGAATACTATAAGAAAGTGATTGACAGTATTGGGACACTGCCTTGGGAGCAGGAGGACATTATATCAATAAAGGTACCCAAACTTTTCATGTACCATGACCACTTATAACCTCAGGCTGAATTGTCCCCTATATTTAAAATAAAAATAACAGCCAGGCTCGGTGGCTCAGCCTGTAATCCCGCACCTTTGGGAGGCTGAGGTGTGTGAATTGCCTGAGCCCGCAGGTTTGAGACCCCCCTGGGCAGCAAGACCTCATGTCTACAATAAATCAAAAAATCAGCCGGGCATGGTAGCGTGCGCCTATAATTCCAGCTACTTGGAAGGCTGAGGCAGAAGGATCGCCGGAGCCCAGCAGGTTGGGGCTGCGGTGGCCGGGAGCGGCCACTGCATTCCAGTCTGGGCGACAGAATGAGACTCCAACTCAAAAAAATAAAATAAAATAAAAATAACAGAAAAAAGCAAAAGAAAAGCATAGAAACCTGGTATCCCAGGATGAGAACATTGTCAACACACAATTTCTATACCATACTAAGGATTTCATGTCCTTTCTTTATAGAAAAATCACATTTGAGTAGAAATGTAAAAATTATTAGAAACATTGTGTCAGCACATTGCCACATCACATCATGACCAACTCCTTTTATGTTAGGAATGCATAGGCAATTCAGCACTTGGGAATCCAGCAATACAATTAGTCACATTAGTAGAATCAATGAGAAAGTTATATGTTCATGTTAACAGATTACAAATATATCATGACACTTTCACAAAAGAATTATACATTCGAAAAACAAATGATAAGGAAGTAGTGTAAAATGTTTCTGAAACACATGAAAAACAAATGAAAAGTAATTAAAATGCATTTTGGGAAGAAAGATTAAATGGTATCATTAAGTCAATAATCCTCTAATCAGTTTATCAATTGTGCTTGATAATGACATAGACACCAGCTGTTTTTGTTCTGGAGAACAATTTTTTTTTCAAACAAGAACATTTAAATAGGAAATCCATAAAAAGTCTGAAAAATATAGGATGATATCATACATAATAAGGACTTGGAAGGTAAAGCAGAGTGATAGTGACTTTAAAAACACACTGAGAAACCAAGGGAATACAAAGTTTAAAATTAGAATAAGACATACGCAAATGGACTATACAATCAAAGCCACAGTGGGGGCAGAGAACCAGTGACCTTGCTATTTCTCAATGAAGACTGAAGCTCACACCTGTGCAGAGACTTTGTCTTCCAGTGTGTTTGCTTCCTGGAGGCCTTCCTTCTCACCCATGTTAGGGAGAGATGACCAGTCCTTCTAAGGGTCCAGAGTCTTGGTGTCAGTGTCTATGCATGGTAAATCCTTTATTACAAATGAGTTCTGATAAAAGAGTAACCAATATTATATGCAATGGAAAATCCATCACATATTAAGTCAGTGATGATAATGTTCTAAAAACTAGATGATTCTCAAGTTAGTCATTTAGAAAGCACAGAATTGTTATATTTAAATAAAATGGGTGGAACTACACTTTTTTTATATCTGAGGACAATATGCACCATCACATCTGAGGACAATATGCACCATCACATCTGACTAAGTTTTTAAAAAAATTTTTGTAGATATGAGTTGCCCAGGCTGCTCTCGAACCCCTGGGTTCAAGACATCCTCCCACTTCGGCCACCCGAAGTATTGGGAATACAGTCCTGAGCGACTTCACCTCATCCCTCACTGCTTTTAGGTGTTTTCCTCCTTTGTGGTATTATGAGGTTTGAATAACATTTCTTTACTGTTTTATTTTTCTATTTTTGACACACTTTATTTCTAAATTAAGGAATTTATGTCTATTTTTTAATTATTTTACAAACTCATAAATCGTCAAATCTTTGAATATTACTTTTCATTTTTTTCACATATTTTACTCAAATCACTTCATAGATGTTTGAGAAATATTTCATATATTCACATTCAAGTCTCCATTTATGTTGAACTGTAATTGTATTTTTTATCACTTGAACTTTTAAAAAATTTGAGTATATAAATTGTCCTCAATATTTCAGCTCACTAGTCCATCTCCAACAAATTGAATGTTTATCCCATATATTTTGTCTTGATTGATTATATTTACAAATTTTTTTTAGCTGTTTTCCAAATATGACTAGTCAACTTTATAGTGTCTTGTTCTTACACACCTCACTGTACTCTTGGTCCATGAATAACAATGGTTTGGCTTGCATGGGTCCATGTTATTTCAACAAATACATTGGAATTGGTTGGGCCCAGTGGCTTACACCTGCAATCCCAGTACTTTGGGTGGCCAAAGTGAAAGGATTGCCTGAGACCACAGGTTTGAGACCAGCCTTGGAAACTTGGTGGAACTTCATCTCTACAATAAATAAAAAACTTAGCAGGACGTGGGGGCATGTGCTTGTAGTTCCAGGTACTTGGAAGGCTGAGGTGGAAGGATCACCTGAGCCCAACAGGAGGAGGCTGCAGTGGCCGTGAGAATGTCACTCACTGCACTTCAGCCTCGATAACAGAGTGAGACTCCAACTAACAACAACAACAACAAAAAATACAGTAGAAATATTTTTTCACAATTTGTGATTATTTAAAACAGTCTCACAGAAAAACCACATAGTTTAGAAATATGCTGTGCCAATATGTTATGAGCACATCAGAGAGAAGTATATTCATCACTATTTTAACCTTTACTATCATAAAACATATACAAATCTATCATTCAAAGGTAAACTTAAAATTTATGCATTACAGGTTACACATGGCACCATTAGCAGTTGGGAAAAGTGTTAATCAATGTAAAGATGTAGTATTAACTTATATAGGCATAAAATTAGCTATGACACAAAGTGTATCAATCAATAATTTTGTGGCCGCCTCCTGCTGCTATGTGATGAATGCAATTGTTGTGATGTCCTGTTTCACACATCATGTAATGTTAATATTTTCATATGAGCACTTGATCACTCCAGAATCAGTCAAGGAAATGATAAATAATGATTGTGCATATGACAAAACAGTGGAAAGAGAAGGGTATCAAGATACAAATGTTGAGATATTTCAGAGTCCAGGGCCACACTAGTGGTGTTAGCAGCACATGACTTGATGGAACAAGTGCTCCAAATTCAGTGCCAAGTGATTTGAAAGGAAACAGAAGAAGCTGGGCATGGTGACTCATGCCCATAATTCCAGCAGTTTGAGAGGCAGAGTAGAGAGGACTGCCTGAATCTAGGGATTCCAGGCCAGCCTGGGCAACTTGGTGAAAACTTGTCTCTACAATAACTCTAATAATTGGCTGGACATGGTGGCACATGTTTGTGGTTCCAGTTATTCAGGAAGCTAAAAGGGAAAGATGGTCTCATTTCATCATGTTGAGGCTGCAGTGGCCACGAGCATGCCACTGTATTATAGCCTGGCAACAGAGTGAGACTTCAACCATCAATTTTTTAAAAAGGAGCAGCAATGCCAGTAAGCAAATTGGCATTAGACAAGTTGGTGGAAATGTTCTGAGATTGGAGATTGCTTTTGGCTTCTTTTGTAACAGGGCCCCTTTACAGCAGGGCACTAAAACTAAGGAAAATGGTGGAAGCAGAATTGGTATCACATAGTCACATTTTTAGAGAAATGAAAATGTATACCATCAGACAGAAACAAATGTGTGTTACTGTCAAGCTACACAAAGTGCCCCAACTGACTGCCTTTTCTGCACCCCCTCTACCTATTGGTCTGTGCCACCTAAGACAGTGAGATCAGACCCTCTTCTTCCACTTCATCCTCAAAATCTTATGGTGAACACAGCAGGGAAGAACTTTATGATGAACTGCTTTCATTTAACGAATAGGAAAGATACTTTTTCTTCTTTATGATTCTTTTTCTTTTGATTTCAGTGGGTACCTGTACATGCTTGTAGCATAGGTATATTTTGTGACGGTGAGCTTTAAGCATATGTTGAAACTATCACCAAAACACTGAAGACAGTGCCCAAAACACAGTTTTTCAACCCTTGCTTCCCTCCCAATTTACCAGTTTCTAGTGTCTACAATTCTCATCTCTATGTCTGTGTGTACACAGTGTTTAGCTCTTGCTTTTATTTGAGAAGACACAGTATTCAGTTGTCTCTTTGGATTAATTTGCTTACATTATGAATACAGTATATGATACACATAATATACAAATTGTATGTTAATGGATTGTTTATGTGAAATCCACATGGAGAAACAATGCAGGTTCTTCATTCTGAAAATGTCCTGTCACTTATATAGTTGTGAACTCACTCAAAGAGGAACATTCATTGCATTTTTTAGAGCATTTATTACACAGCAGGCACTTTGTTGGAATGTAAAAATATACAAAAATATAACAAAAAAATAAAAACAATCCTAGACTTATAAACTCTCCTAATTTTTCACTGAACAAATTGGCCCAGTAAAGGCAATAAAAATCTATGTTGATTATACAAAGTAAAAAGAACAACACCAAAATGATTCAATGATATTCTTTAGTTGTGAAGAAAAATAAAATAATACTTTTAAAAAAGTAACTACATACACTCATTGTGAATTACACCTTCATAGTGCTTTCAAACTCCATTCAATTACATTTTAAAAATTCTTGAAATTTCTAAGCAGGCTAAATAATGATCACTTTATGTACATAGCCTTGCATGAATAACAGATAAATCAAAAAGAATTATGAACTAGACTCCATTAATGGAATAATTTGAATGTGAAGCAGATAAGATTGATTTATTTTCAGATTTTAAATTTTTAAAAATTATTTCTTTTGCTCCAGCAATGTCCTTTCCTACTTAAGGCACACATTCACACACAAAAATTAAACTTCTTCTTCTTTAGCTCTTGAACTCAGCTTTACTTTGGAGTGGTATCTTTGTATATTTCATTCAATGTAAATAAAACATAAAAGTCTTTATGAGTATTGTAGGCTAAGAAAAGTACAATGTGTACACACTAATATATAAGTATTAACAGTAGTCAGGATTCAGAAAGTATGTCTTATAGTTATATTCCTGTATAACTGCATTACAATAATCAAAATGGTCCATAACTAAAAAAAAAAAGAAAAAGAAACCTATAAAAAAAGAATCACTAGAGACATCATTCCATAAGTTACTCAACAGTATATGGTCATCATTTAACTACAATCTTGAGTAAGATAGAATAGATTAACACTAGTGACAGCATAACAATTTATTGTGTGGACAATAACTGTTAATGCTTTATATACAATTCTGTTCATTAAAACAAATTAACTTTACATAGCTTAAATAAGCACTCCAAAGTTCACTGTATGGTTACCAGCAAAAAAAAGATTATATACATTCAAACATTTGTTTTTATGATAGTGTGATGTATGTGCAAAAAACTTTCTTCAGTTTTCAAAAGTGAGTTTGATTATTTACTAAACATAAACTTACAATATATACATATTAAGAAAGCAATTATCTTTGCTCTGATGTCTATGAAAATCTCTTATTTATACCATATCAAATACTCTTATGGCTTGTAAGTGTTGATACTATGAAGATGCATCAAGACCTTAATAGTCTGGCTTCATTTTCTCCTCAACATGTAAGTAGTAAGACAACTGATTTCTAAAACTCTCAATGTTTCTTTGTCATTTATTCCAGTGGCAAAATATGTTATTCTGAGCACTCCCCTCATGTGGAACTTACAATAATGCTCAATGTGAGCCACAAAAATTCTCTCAACTTAGACCTCTAAATGGAGATTACATATCAGTGTTCTTCATTCACAGTATGTGGTCATCATTTAGCTACAAGCTTGAGTATGATAGAATAGATTAATACTAGTGGCAGCATAACAATTTACTGTGTGGACAATAACTGTTAATGAAATACATGAGATGACTGTTGGTCACTTAGTATACAAGATTCTATCATAACTCTAATATATCAACAACTGACACCACTATAAACACTAGGAACAAAGGCATATCATCGAGTGAGTTGAGTAACATCAATGTTGTTTGCTTCTCAAAATATCCTCAAATTCTGACAATGTAAAAACAAAACTATACAATGTTAATGCTGATGATAACTTTTCACAAGCAAGAAACATAAAAAATAAATATTTAAACAAATGTGGAAGGCTACCAATTATCTAACTCACCTCTTACATGATATATGAAGTATGTTCTTTCAGAACCTTTTAAAGTAAAATTTTATGTAAACTACTATACTGCAATTTAAAATCTATAAGTTAATAACTTACTTCTGGTATTCTTATCAGAAAAGAGACACAATTATAAAATAATAGTTTAAAGGACAAAAGGTAACAATATATTATTTACTATATGATTGGCAATGTTTTAGGCTTACCTGCATTAGTTTCTTTAGGAATGCTATGAGGTGAACAGATACATCATTCTATTTTATAGCAGACACATTTAGGCAAATAAAGGTTAATCTTCTAAGCTTAGTTAATACTAATAAAATAAAAATTTTAATGTAGTAACACATTATGTTTAAAAAAATTTAATATCATGCTTTGTGCCTTGATAAAATGACTCAGTCCAAATTCTTGTAGGACTATATTTGGAAACCTCCATAAAACTGGGTATTATAATGCAGAAAACACATGATATACCTGTATCTAGTGTTCCTGAGATTTCTGAACCAAATCCCAACAACTCCACTCCTCCCTTATACACTTCTGACATAAGGAATTTTTTAAACGACTTAAAAGAGGAATCCCTAGAAATATGCCCAGATTTTTCCCAGATCCCCAAAGCAATGTATGAGCAGTCAGATCATTCAGTCCCTCACAAGACATGAGCACCTTGGCTTTCCCTCTGAATGTACTGAACGTACTGAAAGATGTAGGATTAAAGATCTTAAGGGTAAGCAAGGCTTGGTGGCTCAGCCTATAATCCCAGTGCTTTGGGAGGCTGAGGTGAGTGGATTGCCTGAGTCCATGGGTTCAAGACCCGCCTGGGCAACTTGGCGAGACCTCATCTCTACAATAAATCAAAAAATTAGCCAGGTGTGGTAGTGCGCACCTGTAGTGCTAGCTACTTGGAAGGCTGAGGCGGAAGGATCGCCGGAGCCCACAGGTCGAGGCTGTGGTGGTTGGGAGTGGCCATTGCACTCCAGTCTTGGTGACAGAGTGAGACTCCAACTCAACAACAACAACAACAAAACAAACAAATAAAGATCTTAAGGGTAAACAGAAGTTGTCTCTCTGTGTCAGTAATAGAAACTTAGGCTTCTCAAAATTATTATCATTGGAGCAGAGCTTCCCAATCCACATTTTACAGTCTGACTCCTTCTTGAACATTTGGACCGCTCATCTGTGTCATTGGCACATGTACCCCCATCTACTTGAGTGTATGGCTATTGTTTTCTCTCCCTTTATATTCCAGGGATTTTTTTTTCCTCCAGAAAAGTGACCAGACGTGACTGGGAGACTGTCTACCACATGATCTCCTTTTTCCCAGAACAGGACAGTGAGCTCAGGCGATAACTTTCAACTCTCAATATCTCTTTCTGGAGAGACCTAGAAGAATGGATCATGTTTTCTAAGTTTTGACTTTTGTGGAGATATCTCTTGACTGATTTTTGTCACCCTGACATGGTGTACTGAAGAAAATGATGGCATATTATGGATAACAGGTTTGTGTCTATTGAGTAAAAAAATGAGTGCTTCTTATAGCACCAGAAAATCTGCAGTAGCACTTTGGGAGGCCGAGGTAACAGGAATGCCTGTGCCCGTGGATTTTAGACCAGCTTGGGCAACATGGTGAAAACTCATCTCTAGAATAAATTCAAAAAATTAGCTGAGTATTGTGGCACATGCTTGTAGTTCCAGCTACTTGGAAGACTGGTGGAAAGATTGCCTGAGCCAAGCAGGTAGAGGCTGCGAAGTCCATGAACATGACACTGCACTCCATTCTGGGCAACAGAGACTCCAACTAAAAAAAAAAAGACAATCTGCAATACCACAAACAGTATACTGGGGAAGCAAAAGATTATGGTATCTGAAAATGAAACAGAGGACCATCTCTGGAACTTAGAAAACATAGAAGTCTTGTTTCAGCACATCGTGAGACCATATTTGAGAAGCATCCAGAATCTATAGCCCAGCTGATCAATGATCAATGTTAGCCTTACCTTCTAAAAAGTCAGACTATTAAATTGTGGAATCAGCAGCTGAGCTTCAAATTTTCAAATACATATGAAAACATATCCCAGGTGAAGAAAGAAAATAAATTTACAGAAATTTATACTAAAGAAATAAAAAGCTATGCATTATTTGACAAAATTCAAAATAATCATCTTAAACATGCTCAATAAATAGAACATAAACAGGTCAAAAAAATAGGAAAATGACATATGATGAAAATCAAAATGTCAATATGGAGTAAAACTATAAAAAAGAATCCAATAAGACAGTGGAGTTGGAGAATACAATAGAGTTTTAAAAAATTCACTTGAGAGGCATCATATCCTTCATCAAGCAGAAAATAATCAGAAAATTAAAAATAATTTTTAATGTGTTCCATATTGAGAGGAACACAAAATGAATACAAATAATGTAAAATATACACAGACCATAGAGATTATTGGACAGCATCAAGTAGACCAATATCCTGATGACAGGATGTAGTAATCTAGTTGTCTCAAAATATTTTTGACCCCTCAATGGTGCCAGATCTGGAAAAATTGTAGTTGAAAAATAAAGGAAAAATAAAGGCCAAGATAAGCAAAATTGAGGGTGTTTGTCTCCACTAAAACAGTCCTACAAGAATTGCTGAAGGGAATTTCCTCTTGAAAAATAAAGCAATGGTGAACAGCATAATTAAACCACATGGAGATGTAAAGCTCTGTTAAAGATAACTGTATATTCAAATAGAAAATGTTCTATCAGAGATTGTGTCTAAAATGCTCATAATCTACTGTACAATTTTTAAAAACATAAAATTTAAACAAATCTTTGTTTTGTTGTTTTTTTTGAGTTGGAGTCTCACTCTGTCGCCCAGACTGGAGTGCAGTGGCTGCTCCCAGCCACTGCAGCCTCGAACTGCTGGGCTCCGGCGATCCTTCCGCCTCAGCCTTCCAAGTAGCCAGAATTACAGGCATGCGCTACCATGCCCGGCTGATTTAAACAAATCTTTATTAATAGAAACAGTATAAAATATATATTTTTTGGAATTAATAAAGTGAGAGGAGATGTAAAGAAGTAGAATGCTTGTATGCAAGTAAAGTTAACTTGTTATGATATTAAGATGTACTGGTCCAGGTGTGGTAGCTCACACCTGTAATTCTTGGCAAGACCTTGTCTCTACAATAGATCAAATTAGTCAGATATGGTGGCACGCCAATGTAGTTCCAATACTTGGAAGGCTGAGGTGGAAGGATCACCTGAACCTGAATGATCATGGCAGCAGTGGTCATTAGTGTGCCACTGTACTCCATCCTAGGTGGGGGTAAGACTCCAACTCAGGGAAAAATAATACTGCATGATCTCACTCATGTGTGGGATCAAAAAAGATTGCACTCATAGAGTAAGAAAGTACAATGGTGATCACCAGGGCCTGCAGGTGGAAAAATGGAAGATGGTTTTTTTTTTTTGAGTTGGAGTCTCACTCTGTCGCCCAGACTGGAGTGCAGTGGCCGCTCCCAACCACCGCAGCCTCGACCTGCTGGGCTCCAATGATCCTTCCGCCTCAACCTTCCAGAAAGATGTTTTTAATGGTTACAAAATTTCAATTATAACTGAGTTTTAGGAAAGTAATGTATAACATAGTGACTTATAGTTAGGAATGATGTCCTATATGCTTAGAAAATTTGCTAAAATAATAGACATTATGTGTTCTCCTTACACATCATAGAAATGGCAGCTATGATGTTCATTAGCATAATTGTAATCATTTCACAATGTATAGGCATATCAAATTATTACATTATACACACCATGTTTACATTTCTTATTTATGTACAAAAAATTAGGTGTTAATGACACATAAACACACGTACATGGGTGTACATATCTATAAATATATGTAGATTAGCCTTAACCTTCATACTAAACAAAAGAAAATTATAAAATAAGAGTTATTGAGAAACATGGTAACATCTGAGAGTTTAATATGTTTACCAATGCTTTGTGTGATATAGTATACTTAAGAATTTGAATATATAGAAATAAATTACCAATCTCAGTTCATACTAAAAAGAAAAATTAAAAGTAAAATAACAGGATGTCTTCTATTAAGAGAGATAGTTTGTGGTCTGGTAGAATTATGGAGTATGAATTTAAATAAAATCATTTGGAAACCTACCTAGGATAGAAAATCATAAAGTAGAAAGCAAATAACATCTGTCTGGAGTTCCTAAAATTTCTGAATCAAATAACAAAATCACTACTCTAACATATTTCCAATATGATGCAAAAAGAAAACTTAAAAAATAGTTTGACATGGATTTTCTAAATGAATAAGCAGACATTTGCATGTCTCCAAAAGCATCAGAAAGGTAATCAGATCATGCAGTCCCTAACAAATGATTAAGTGGACTTTGATTTCCACCATAACTTTCAAATTAGATCACTAAAGAAGCAGAGTTTTTGGAGAATTTCAGAACATGGAATAATAGATGTCCTTTTTGTGGGACAAAAGAGAAGAATCCCCAACTTCTCAGAAACCATTTCCATTGGAGCAGACCACCCTCACAAACCACATTTCAAACTCGGCTTCCTTGACATGTCATCTGCTTCATTTACTCCCACCAACCTGGAGGTTTGGCTAATGTGCTGAGTCTCTTCACATCCCAGGGCTTCTTTCCTTTGCTTCAGACACATGATCAGGTCTGGTTTAGAGAGAGCAAGATGTATTTTATTAGAAAAAAGTAACATGACTCTTGCTGGGGTTCTTCTATTACAAACCTAGTATTGTGCTCAATAGAAAACACATTATACAAGATTCTAGAAAATTTATCCAAAAATACTGTTTCTCAATAGAACCTTTAGATAGAATTTTACATCTGTGATTTTTTTGTTTTTTTGTTTTTGTTTTGAGTTGGAATCTCACTCCGTCACCAAGACTGGAGTGCATTGGTATGCTCATGGCCCACCCCAGCATTGATCTGCTGGGCTCAGGTGATTCTTCCCCCTCAACCTTCCAAGCAACCAAAACTACAGGTGCATGCTACAATGTCCTGCTAATTTGTTGATTTATTGTAGAGATGAAGTCTTGCCAAGTTGCCAGGTTGCTCTCCAAACCATAGGCTCAGGCAATCCTCTCACCTTGGCCTCCCAAAGTGCTAGGATTACAGACGAGCTATCATGCCCAGCCTTAAATTTGTGCATTGTTAGCTCAGTACTAGTAAAACAAAAACTTATGGTAGCAATTATATTGAGGTGTGGGCAATGATATTCTATGCTACTAAATTTCTGCACTTACCACTAATATAGATAGAAGGACACATCTCAATTCAAAATAGAGAATGCCTCATGTCAAAATGAAACATCTTTAATTTTTTCTTTTTTATGTTAACAAATCACCAACTTTTCTTTGATAGCAGGAATCTGAAATTCATTTGCACAAAGCAGAAATTCCCAGAAACCTTCTCCAAAGGAAGGATATGATCCTTTGTATGAAATAGGGATTGTGTGTTAAGATAGTTCTCACCTAAAAATACGAGTTTTTTGTGATTCTCTAACATAACATTCCAGTATAATATCCACTCCTCTGGAGAGAATTTTATGGCTACATTCTTGAATGTCAACAGTCCCTGAAAACAACCTCAACAACACATATTTAACAAGTGACCAAGACTCTAGGTAAAGCAAGAGTGAATAGAACAGGGTCCAGCTGATATGACAACTAGAATTATGCAATAAGATAATTTGTAACACAGAAGTATTCTCTAATGCATCAAGTTTGAAAAAAAGGATGAAATAAAATCTACTCAGCCAGTGTGAATGATACAGCATAAATTTGGACACCAACACAGGCATGTACATATTTCAGTGCTACGTTTACATCACACAGAATACATTGCATATACTGCTCATATGGAAAACTCCTAGTGAGTTGGAAGGTCTTCACCAAGTTTTAATATGTACAATAATGAATTGAATATCTTGTTAAAATGCAAATTCTGGTTCAGAAGACATGGATTTAGCCTGAGGTTCTGCCCTTTTTTTTCAGTTGGTGGATCTCATTCTTATCCATGCTAGGGTGTGTTGGCATATTCACAGCTCACTGCAGCCTTGATCTCCTGTACTGAAAGAATGCACCTTCCTTAGCTTCCTAAGTAGCTGGGATATATTGGTATCAGGTACCAAGCCACAAAACATCCATACTAAGATATTTTGGCCAAAAGATATAGTAATTAATAATAATAATTATTATTATTATTATTTGAGTTGGAGTCTCACTCTTGTGGCCCAGGCTGGCATGCAAAGGCACACTCACAGTCACTGCAGGCTTGACCTGCTGGGCTTAGGTGATCCTTCCACCTCAGCCTTCCAAGTAGCTGGAACTACAGGCACATGCAACCATGCTGGCTACTTTTTGTAGAGATGAGGTCTCAGCATGTTGCCCAGGCTCATCTTGAAACCCAAGGCTCAGGCAATCCTCTTGTCCCAGCCTTCCAAAATGCTGGGATTATAGGCTGTGCCACACACCTGACCAATATAGTAATTTATAATCTCAATTTAATAACAAAAATGTGTTTTAGGCTGAAATCAGCCTACAGGTGTCTCCCATGGTATGTAATCTCTAATAGTTTATTTATATTGCTTGTTTTTAGCATCCTAGAGAACAAGTCTCTACTAATTACTCTTTATTCACACTTTCCTGAGATAGTCTGGGCAGTAAGTGGCATCCTTTTTAAATGTGCATTTTATTAATGGTGCTCTGCATGGAGCTGATGGAGCATCTAGATAGAACCTTAATAGTACATGTTCTGGCCAGGGACCAAGGTTCATGCCTATAATTCCAGCACTTTGGAAGGCCGAAGCAAGAGGACTGCCTGAACCCATGGGTGTGAGACCAGCTTGGGCAACTTGGTGAGACCTCATCTCTACAACAAATCAAAAAATTAGCCATGCTATGGTGGCCATGAGTGTGCAACTGTACCTCCCTATGGGTGACACAGGGAGACTCCAACTAAAAAAAAAAAAAATACATGTTTCTATCCTTCACTAGGATCTGAAGACCTACTCCATCTTTGGTACCATGCATTCCCTTGGGATTCTTGGGTACCATGCATACCTATGATCCTCAGGCACAAGGAAACATTTTTAATACTGCAGGTCATACATTCATGGTGAGAGCAGTTCATGGCAACTAAGCAGTAAGGATGAAGAGAACAGAGGAGGTTATGTAGGGCGCAAGTCCTGCAGACCCACTGAATATCACAGGTAGCATTCCGGTAAGGTGGCAATGACATAGGTGGATTTGTGAGATTCTCCAAACGTGAGTCCCCAAAAAGACTCTTACTTTTCTTTCCCCACCCCCCCGCCCACCGCCAGCTGCACTGGTCCAAGGTCCAGGGAGCTTCGGTCCCATGCAGGGCCGAATATTGCGGCCCCCTGCTGCTGCTGTTTCACCATATGTGATTCCCACCTGCGTGGAGTCTCGGGTCTCAGCTCCCTCCCTGGCTACATCATCTCACCCAGCACCCAGCACCAAGCCACTGGTCACCCAGGAAGGTTCTGGGCACCCGCCCCTCAGAGATACTGGTCCCATTTCTGGCTGAAGTACCCTGTGAGGGACCCAGGGCCAATCTTGCCACCCACCACCTACCCTTTGGAGCTTTGGAGCTCTGGAGCTCTGGGCCTACCCCAGCCGAGGCACTGAGCACATGATGAGGTGCTGATCGGAGGCTCTCAGCTCCAGAGGAGGGAACTCCCGACCCCCTTCTCTACCCCAGCCTGCTGGTGGCACCCCTGGTCCAACACCCAGCTGTGCAGCTGATCCCCAGTGCCTCCCACTCCAGCACAGTTCATCACAGTGGAACACACAGGGACCCAGACGAGCAAAGAGAAGAGATCCGTGAAAGTGAAGCTGCCACCTCTGCCATTCTCCAGGCAGAGATTTACATTGCCCACCCACCTATCAACAGCCTCCACCTCAGTTCCTCAGGTAACATTGCTAAACAGGAGACAAAGTCCCTTCCCTGCTGAATCAGACAAAGGCAACATCACAGACCTCCTGGGCAGCGGCTAAAAAAAAACCAACCAAACAAACAAACCCAAGCTGGCAGTAAATCTAGCTGCCTGCAAGGAAAACAAAGGGGAGAGGCTGGAGATCAGAGCTGAAGAGACACTCAGGAAGGATTCCAGAGCTAGTCTGATCTCTTATTTTGACTTTTGATTTTATCATTTTGACTGTTTTGCTCACTTGTGTTCACTTTCTGACTTACACTATCTGTTTCATGATTTTATTGGTCTGTCTCTGTGTAGCTACCAGTATCCTTTAGGGAATTTGGCTCACGTGTTTTTTTCACTTCTCTCCAGCCTTGTGTCTCTTTTTCACCTGTTAGTTGGTATGTACGTCTGTTTTCCCTCTCACTCTCCTCTCTTTCTAACTTCCTATTGACCCCCCCTTCCTCCATTATTTTCCTCTTTTGTACCTCCTTCTGATCCAGGGACCAAACCTACATACCCCTGCACAGACAGATTGTAAGGCAGTGGGAAATAGGTTCCTAGGTGCTCATACACCTGTGGGTGGATGCTGGAATCAGTATATAGATTCTGAATCATAGCCTTCCCCTCAATTAAACCTCAAAACTGCAATAAGTACAGCCCACAGCCCACACTTCAACCTCAAAAGTGAACAAAGCCAGAGGACCCTCATAAGGAAGAACAGGAAATTGCACAAGTGAAACAAAAGCAACACCACCTTCCCTGAAAAACAGAATTAAAGAAGGGGAAGGAAAAGGGGAGAGAGAGAAAAATCTACACAAATGAAGAAAAACCAGAAGAAGGATATGTGTCTCTCCTAGACTCCTGGGAGGTCAGACACTGAGAAAACTGACTTCAGAATGCAAACAATGAAGAGCCCCCAGAATGACTGGTCCCAAACTACAAACCTAGATATCAAGACATTAATGGAGAGATTAAAAAGAATTGAGGAGAGACAAGAAGAAACTAGAAAGGAGCTGATATCTGAGATAACAGAAATAAAGAATACTGTGAATGAAATAAATAACAAACTGATAAGCATGGAAAGCAGAATTACCCAAGCAGAAGAAAGAATCTCAGAGCTTGAGGACCAAAATATAGAACTAACCCAAACTCTTAAAAACACAGAACACAGGCTCAAAAAGACAGAACAAAACCTTCAAGAGATGAGCGATTACTTCAAGAGACCAAACCTAAGAGTAATTGGCCTTCTTGAGGCAGAAAGAGAGACAGAGACCACACTGGAACAAACTTTCCATGAGATCATTCAAGAAAACTTCCCTTATATAATCAGTGATGCAAAAATTCAAACACAACAGATTCAGAGAACTCCTGAAAGACAACATATGAGAAGACCCACTCTTAGACACATAATAATTCACCTAAACAAAGTAGGCATAAAAGAAAAAAATCCTAAAGGCAGCAAGAGTAAAAGACCTGATCACCTACCATGGAAGACCAATTAGAATAGCAGCAGCTTTATCTACAGAAACCCTGCAGGCTAGGAGAGCTTGGAGCCCTATCTTCAAAGTCCTAAAAGATAAACAATTTCAACCAAGAATAACCTACCCAGCCAAGTTAAGCTTCATCAGCGAGGGAGAATTAAAATCTTTCGCAGATATCCAATCCCTAAGAACTTATGCTGCAACTAAAACACCTCTACATGAAACACTTAAGACAGTGCTAAACACAGAAGAAAAGGAAAAAAAAAACCAAAAAAAAAAAACGTTCTTCACAAGAGTACAGGAAAAAGAATAAAATACACATGAATCAACCCCAAAACCAAAAGAAAGACAAAAAACCAAGTGGAAGAACTCTATGATAGGGACAAACTCTCAATTCAATAATTAGCCTGAATGTGAATGGACTAAATGTACCACTGAAAAGTCATAGAATGGCAAAATGGATAAAATATCACCAGGCAACAATATACTGCCTTCAAGAGACCCATCTCACTAGAAAGGACACACAGAGACTCAAAGTAAGAGGATGGGAAAAAAATTTTCAGGCGAATGGATCACAAAAGAAAGGAGGAGTCGCAATCCTAATTTCAGACAAAATACCATTCAAGCTATCAAATATTATAAAAGATACAGAGGACCACTACATAATGACAAAAGGTTCACTCCATCAACAAGAAATATCTATCCTAAACATATATGCACCCAACATAGGTGCACCAACTTTCATAAAGCAACTTCTAGGAAAACTAAAGAAAGATATTGACTCTAACACCATCATAACTGAGGACTTTAATACCCCACTCACAACCCTAGACAGATCATCAGGACAAAAAAATCAGCAAGGAGATCTGGAACCTGAATGTGACTCTTGACCAAATGGACTTAATTGATACCTACAGATATCTCCATCCAAAGATCACAGAATACACATTCAACTCATCACCGCATGGAACATATTCTAAGATTGACCACATACTTGGCCATAAAACAAGCATAAGCAAATTTTAAAAGACCGAAATTTTACCATGCACCTTCTCGGGCCACAGTGGAATAAAAATAAACATTGATACCAACAGGGTCCCCCCAAAACCCACAAAGACATGGACACTAAACAGCATGATGCTAAACAACTCTTGGGTCAATGATGAAATCAAAACTGAGATCAAAAGATACCTGAAAACAAATGAAAATGAAGAAACATCTTACCAAAATCTCTGGAATGCCATGAAAACTATAGTAAGAGAGGAATTTATATCCCTAAAAACGCACATGAAGAAAATGGAAGGATCACAAATTAACAGCCTAACAAGCCACCTAAGGAAGCTGGAAAAGCAAGACCACAAAACCCTAATTTCAGCAGAAGAATCCAGATCACCAAAATAAAAGCCCAAATCCAGGTCATAGAAGACAAAAAGATAATACAAAAAATTAATGAAACAAAAAGCTGGTTCTTCAAAAAGATAAACAAGATCAATGGCCCCCTAGCTAGACTGACCAAGAAAAAAAGATAAAAAACCCGAATAAGCACAATCAGAAACACAAAAGATGAAGTCGCATCTGACCCTGAAGAAATACAAAAGATCATTGGAGACTACTACGTACAATTGTATGGAAACAAAATTGAAAACCTTAAGGAAATGGAGGACTTTCTGACATCACACAACCTGCCTTGGCTGAAACAAGAAGAAATTGAGATCCTAAATAGACCAATAACAATCAAGGAAATCAACTACGTAATAAGAAAACTACCTACAAAAACATGCCCTGGTCCAGATCGCTTTCCAGCAGAATTCTACAAGACATTTAAGGAGGAGCTGATACCAATCCTACTGAAGTTATTCCAGGCGATTGAAAAAGATGAAATTCTCCCCCAAATCATTTTTATGAAGTCAACATCACATT